>NC_083869.1:6969696-7272727 GCF_032452875.1 Bos javanicus
AAAGTTATAAACATTCATTACTAAGCAACCACCATGTGTTCCAAACATACTTGAAAAAGTAAAATGCCACAGAGTCCATGTTTGTTAGGAGGACTGTTAATAGGCTCCATTCAAATTTAATGCTGACAGGGGCACTGCAGGTTAATATGCATTATGAATTAGAGAAACTTTCCACAAATTGTTATGAGGATGGAGAATACGGAGGGCGGCAGAGTTGTACACACTGAAGACTGGGGAAAACAGCAAGGACAATGGAAGTTGATTTGTTGAAAATTGGGCAATTTATAAACACCGCTGACCCTGAATAACACGGATCTGAACTGAGCCCGTCTGCACGTGTGTGCTCTCAGTTGTGCCCACTCTCTGTGGCCCCACGGACTGTAAACCTGCCAGGGTCCTCTGTCCATGGACCTTTCCAGGCAGGAATACCACAGTAGGGTCCCATTTCCTACTTCAGGGAATAAACCTTCTTCCAGAGAACAAGGCTGAGTCTCTTGCATCTCCTGCGTTGGCAGGTGGATTCTTTACCACTAGTGCTACCCGGGAAGCCCTTTATAAATACAGCTGACCCTTGAATAACACGAATTTGAACTGAGCGGGTACACATACACAGAGACTTTTAAAACAGCAAATGTTACAGCACTGTTCAACCCAAGGCTGGTTAAATCCACAGAAGGTTGTCTCTAAGTTATACGTGAATTTTTGATTGTGCAGAGGGTCAATGACCCTAACTCCTGCATCACTCAAGAGTCAACTGTAATCAAAGTCTATTATTACAGGCATAGCACTCCAAATTTTCCTGTGTGCTCTGATACTACTTTATAGCAAAAAATATCTTACATGCACAACTGAGCAGATTCCAACAGCACAGAATGCCATTTTCAGTGACACCAAGAAGATACTTGGAACAAGTCAATCTCCCAAAGCAAAGGTGCCTAGATTAAAACAAGGAAGTTAACAATTTAGTTCTACCACACTCAGGTACAAAGGACTGCAGACTTTCCGCCCTAAATTAAAACAAGGAGGGTAACAAGTTAGTTCTGCCATACTCAGTTACAAAGGCCTGCTGACTTCTTGCTTTATATTAAAACAAGGAAGGTTAACACGTTAGTTCTACCACACTCAGTTGCAGAGGACTGCAGACTTCTCGCCCTAGATTAAAACAAGGAAGGTAACAAGTTAGTTTTATCACACTCAGTTACAGAAGCCTGCAGACTTCCCGCCCTAGATTAAAACAGGGAAGTCAACAACAGTAAGTTCTATCACCCTTAGCTGCAAGGGACTGCAGACTTCCCGCACAGTACTAGTTTTGTGCAAGGCCGACTTTTAGATACACACGTGTTTTTATTCATAATCATCCTGCAGAAAAAGGGGGTAAGGAGCACAAAAGGAAAGGTTTATTCAGTTACTTTGTGTCTTTAGGAAAACAGATTTGATGACCAATTCTTTTCTAATATGCTGTACAGTACGGTAATTGGCACATATAGAGGACGTGTATGTGAAACATACTAAGTTACTTAAAACCTTTTATGCTTTTTTTTTGCCTCAAGAGGCAGATCTGCAATATGAATTGTGAAGTTTTATAAAGTAAATTCAGAATTAGATATGTTAGAAATTAGAAACAATTAGCCATTCTGTCCTCAAATGCTCAAGTGACCTGAAATAAAATGGAAGATATTACTGTTAATTCCCTTGCCATTATTAAAAATAATGAAGTTTGAGCATAACATTGCTTTTTTGAAGATGCAGAGAAAGTAAACATTGTCTGGATCTACTGAGCTTATGCATGGCATCTACTGTTGTGCAGTACAACCGAGAACACTAATGCACACGGTTTACAAACACAGCATTTCTTAGCTTCCCAGTATTTTGCTGAGCTGCTGGCACCACTGACACACCGGATACCTTTGGAGAAGGCATAAATTATTATTAAAGTTTATGTAGAAAGACTTGTTGAATTAAAAAAAAAATCCAGCAGTTTACACTCTCCCAATTATTTACCTACCTTATTTTCCCAGCTCGTTGACAAAATGTACATTTAAGTTCCCAAGTCTCTGAATCCCATATTGTAACTATTTCTTCAAAACTAACTGCTAGCAACGAGCCATCTTCAGAGAAACAACAGTTAGTTGCTTGGTATTTATGATAACTACCCACAAAGTCACAGGTCCAGCCAACAGCCTTTTCTGTGGAAATGTAGAGCATAGAAATAGTATATAGTATAACGCTAGATAATATTTTAGGGAATTGATTAGACACACAGATTAAAAAACAAGGAAGCAACAAAAACCTTTCCTCCCCCAAATTTAGTCACAAACCATTGACTGATATGAGATTCGTATCCCTTCCAAGAGACCTTGGCCTTCCCTCTAGTGCAACAGTAAAGGGAGCGATTGCAAAAGGAGTAACTTTTTTTAAAACTCTTTCCTCATAAAATGGAGTAATTAGCACACAATTAATCAAGAATGTCATAAAATAAGTAAAGATTTGGGAAAGAAGGAATGTAAAAATGTTATTTCCCAAATCATTTGAAAGTAGGCAGTGGTCTACAGAATTATAGTTGAAAAAATCCTCCCAGAATGGATATAATTTTCTTGAGTTAAACATACCAATTCTTAAACTTGTACACTACATATGCATACACTATATTTAAGCAACTTACTGTATATATCAGAATCATCTGTTAATATCCACACTTTGAAGTGGCCATCTTTACTTGCTGTAACCAACGTGGAGCTTTCAGATTTTTCTGCATTACAGAAACAGAGAGCTGTGATGTGGTCCTCATGTGGCATGTTAACCTTTGTATTAAGAACAAACCTAGTAGGAAGGAAACCAATTTATTTTTATACCAGGACAATATGAGATACTATCACTGAATATTAAGAATTCCTTACAAGTTGTACATTTTCCAACAGAATCATTAAGATTAGGCAACTTATATATTACTACCCATAAGGAGCAGCAGTTGAGTGCTCTGTCACTAACAGACAAAAGACGCAGAGAGTTCCGGCACATTACCTCTGGCCTCGTGTAACTTACATTAACACAGACGATTACGTAGTGTCAACTTACTGGTACACAGTGAGTATAAAATAGGGGTCTGTCCAAACATGACACTTGAAAGGCTACTACACTAAAGTACAGGAAAACTGCAGAACACATATACCTATTTTGAAAAAAAAAGCAAAAAAGGAAATGGCTATAAAGCCCCTCCTCGTGGCAAGAAGGTACAGAAACACTACCTATTTCAAACTGCCCTGGTCAGTATCTAATAAGTCACCCAAACTACCTCCCAAAGTTTGTTTCTGCCTCGACAGAACACTGGTGTGAATGAAAGGAACTCATGCTAGCCCTGTTTTCTAGAATATCAGGGCAGTGGTCCTGTCTGGCTGACAGATTTTTTAAAAGTCCAGGTTATGAGAGTGGTGTGGAGGGACTGTTTCCTCACCTGTAAAATGCAACAACAGGCTTATCTTGTGAAGATTCACAAGATAACTGGCACAGAGAACTAAGCCTAGGTCTTGACAAGCAAGGACTTGCTTGATAAATAGCTATTACAGCCATACTATGAGAAACTAGTGGGCTCCTTATCTAGTCGAAACTGCACCACACCACACTTCCACCACCTGCTACTGTCATTTTTCCCAAAGAAGGTAGTATAACATCAATGAAAGAGCCAAGGAACAAAGACAGCTGCATTCTAATCCTGGATCTGCCTGCAATTAGGTGTGTCCTTGGGGGTGCCACTTCTCCACGTTTCCTCATTTATGCAATGAAGTGACTCATAACTTGGAGGACACCACTGCTTTCTCAGAGCAGAAAGCTTAAAGGCTTTATTAGAGGAGTAACACTTCCTTCATTTCTCTTAATATAAATGTATCAAAAAGACCAATAATTGAAACCACAAGCTAGAAAGTCAAATAATTTTCTGCTCTGAAATTAAACAGCTATATAGGTAATCTTACCCTTGTGTTTTCTTATTATACATCCATAGTTTCATTTGCAATTCAAGCTCAGTTTCCTTTTCTTGACGTTGTTCCACCGTTGCAAGCCAATTACCATAGCAGCCAAATGCAGCCTTTGTTAGCTCAATTTGGATCAGACCAGAATCATTGATATATTCCTGCTGTATAATATCTAACTGATGGGTTAAAAAAAAATCCAAAATTTTTATTAATGTAAATATGTAAATGTTAAAGCATTCAAGGAATAATAAATAACCACATCATAAATATCTTCTGGAATCTAGAGTAACAGGCTTTTAGACAAAAATGAACTAACCATTTATGGTGATCAAAACTGCCATTAAAAAATGAAGCATATTATGTAACAAATTCAGTGGTGATAATTTTTCAACAATCTTGAATTTTAGTAATGATTATGCTCCATTTATAGATCTTAGAACAAAATCTTAGATTACAGTAATGTTTTTCTTTTGTTTCAAATAGTTTTATATAAAATCTCAAGACTAGATTTCACATCACTAGAAACAAAGAGAGCAAAAATAAAACCTACAATTTTTAAGGAGTGAAAAAAGAACAATACTGTAAACAGACGAGCATTTATAATTGTTTCCTTTATTTTATTTCCTCATCTACATCTAAAAATGTATTCAGTGTCTACTATTTCCAGGCATTGTATTAGAATGTACAAAGATCAGTACATTCTCTTTCTTTGAGAGGTTAAAAGGTATTGGAGGGAAAGAGACAAAGTGTTAGAGAGGCTGTAATAGAAATCTATAAAGGGTACTAAGTTGCTTCAGTCATGTCCGACTCTGTGTGGCCCCACAGATGGCAGCCCACCAGGCTCCCGCATCCCTGGGATTCTCCAGGCAAGAACACTGGAGTGGGTTGCCATCTCCTTCTCCAATAAAGGGTACTGTGGGGCACAAAAGAAAAAGTGCAAAGTCTAGACTGCATTTATTAGGATTACAGAAAGTGTTCCTCTTTAATCTACACTGAGAATTTTATCTTCAGTATGCACATATGACACTGTTTTGCCACAAAACACAGACGTGTCTGTGCCGTCAATCCACATATTCTCATATCCCATCCTTGTGACTCAAAGGTAGAGATGTGTGTAACAGTTAATTAGTGTTGTCTGAAACAATAAAAGAAGAGCCTACACAACAGTGCTGACTGGCTTTTACAGGCAGACTTCATCTGCAACTGTGGCTGTAAACAACTGATAATACAATGTTTGAATAACACAGGCACAACATCTTAAGAAGTCATAAAAAGCTACCTGACCCCAGTGGGTGCTATAAAACTTTCACTAGTTTTAAGATTAGTTAATGCATCAAAATCTTACATTGTATAACTGTTTATCACTTTGGAGAGAATAAAACTGCAGGTGGCCAGGTTTCCCGTTCAAAACCAAAGCTTTAGTTCTTGGGTCAATCATCAAACCAGTAAAGATACTTCTGTCTGCAAAAGAAGTGATGAATAGTAGCTGAAATCAGAAAAATATTCACTCTAAAAAATGTACACTATTCCACAGCCAAAGGTCTGCAGTACCTTTTACCAGGCCTTGAATTACTGCAGACGCCTCAAGGTTTCGGTGAATGATTGTTATCTCTGTGGGTAAAAAAAACAGTTAAACATAAATGAGTCAAATTTCAAGGCAAAAAAAAAAAAAAAAAAAAGGTGAATTTATATTCTTCTGATATATACCAGAATACAGAAGACAAGTGAGTTATGTTCTTGGGGTGTGACTGGAGAGTTAGGACTACTTTGTTATTTAACAGAAAAACCAGGGGTGTGATGAGGGCTTTTCATCCCACCTTTCAGTCCCTGTTGGAACCTCTAAGTTTTCTGCTGTGACTATGACTACACTGAAAATGTTAACTCAGAAACTTATTTGCCCCAAAAGAGATGGTTACAGTTTACTTTGAAATGAATCACTGCATTAATGGGTTGGTTGGCCATGCTCTCTGTTGAGGGGAAACCAGGCAGTGGGCTATGGGATTCACATCTCAGCTGAGTTATAACAGGATGACTAAATGTGTTGGAGGAATCACAAGACTGCCTCCATTTCTGTCAAAATCCCACACTGAGATAATAGCTCTCACACTGAGATAATGGTTATACCAAAGGAAAATCTCATAGCATTCTTACAAAAATGACATTATATTGTAAAAACACAAACGCCCATTTCAAAACCCTTCTTTTATTCCCCCAATCATCCTACATGAAAAAGATCTTTAAATATAAGTGGCATAACAATAACTAAATACACTTAGCCATATACTCTCATAAAAACAACTCTGGAAATGTAGGATTCTGGTGGCATCTAAGGGCAAGAAAAGGATGGAGAAAAGATGAGAAATGGAAGAGAAAAAAAGGCTGGTTAAATCCTATGCTACTCTTAGTTTGCTATTTTCCATTCCCTACAGACGCTAGCTAATTTATGACATTACACAAAATCATATTTCCTCACGACAACAAATTCAGACCTACTGTTATCGGAATGTGAAGTACAGAACAAATCCCCGGCTGGTGACACTGAGATATGTTCAATGGTAGCTCCTAAGCGGGGGAGGAACTCCTTATTCTTCTCTGCCGCCTCTCGCCACTCTACGAGGACAGACTCACGGCCACCGCTCAGCAGACTGCTGCCTTCTCATCCACCCAAAGAAATGAGAAAGAGAAAAAATACGAAGATATAATCAATGTTGTGATTTTTCCTATGTTAGAGAAAAACTATTTAAAAAAACGTGCAAACAAGTGTCTTTATATCTTTTAATAAACTTGGAAGACAAAAGATTTAAAGATCACTGATTCATGGATTTTTTTTTCTTTCTGGTTATGTCATTACTTCATTGCTGACCAATTCTGCCAATAACTAGAAAATCTGGGTAACACAAACATCCTCCAGGCCCAAATGGCTTCACTAGTGAACTTTTCCAAACATTTAAGGAAGAAATAAACCAGTTTTACTCTCTTCCAGGTAACAAAAAAGAAAGAACACTTCCCAATTTGTTTTGAAGACCAGCATACTTCAGCACCAAAACTAGTACACTCTTAAGAAAAGTGCAAGCCAATTTCTTAACTGGCAAAAACCACCACATGAAAACAGCAAGCTGAATCCAACGATACACTAAAAAGACAGGACATCACTGCAGGGTAAAGTGCACTGCAGCAATGTGAGGTTATTTTAATGTCTGAAAAATAAGCCAATGTAATGAACTCTACTTCGAGATAAAGGAAAAATAAATAAATCATCAGTATTTTACTATAGATGCAGAGAACATAAATGATATTATTCTAGACCCATAATAAAAACTCAGTAACCAAGTAGTGAGACCTTTAAAATTTCACCAAAACACCTATAGAAAATCTACAGGTAATTTAGTGGTGAAACACTGAAAACCTTCCCCCTGTGTTGGGAACACCGTACCACTTTTATTCAACATTAACCTGAGGTCCTAGAGCACTGAAATAAAAAAGGCTTAAAGATCAGAATGAAGTAACAAATTAGATGCTAACAAGATGGATGAACCTAGAATCTGTTATAGTTAAGTAAGTCAGAAAGAGAAAAACAAATACAGTATATTAACACATATATATGGAATCTAGAAAAAGTGATACTGATGAGCTTACTTGCAGGGAAGGAAAGGAGATGCAGATGTAGACACAGAATGGGCTTGTGGACAGTGGGGGAGGGAGAGAGAGGGATGAATGGAGAAAGTAGCATCAACACGTGTGCACTCTCGGGTGTGAGGTGGACAGCTGGTGAGAAGCTGCGTGCAGCACAGGGAGCCCAGTGTGGTGCTCTGTGATGGCCTGGAGGGATCGGATGGGGGCAGGGGAGGGGGCTAGGGAAGGCAGGGATGTATGAGTAATTATACCTGATTTGCATTGTTGTACGGCAGAAACCAACACAACATTGTAAAAATTAAAAAAAAAAAAAAAGAAATTAACGTGATTCAGCATTATTAACTGAAGTACAGATTTTGTTCACATCTCATAGAATTTTACGTTAGTGTCCATTATTTGTTTTCATACCTTATTCAAGACTCTGCTGCTGCTGCTGCTGCTAAGTCGCTTCAGTCGTGTCTGACTCTGCGACCCCATAGACGGCAGCCCACCAGGCTCCCCCATCCCTGGGATTCTCCAGGCAAGAACACTGGAGTGGGTTATTCAAGACTCTACATTGTATTTAATTGCACTGAGCAGTATCAGCTGCATGCAAAAAATTCCACTGAATTCTCTTTTCACTTTTATTCTATTAAAAATATTTTGTAATTTTCCTTGTTATGGCATCTTGGATGTACCTCTCATTCAAAAGTGGACATTTAATTTCCAAATATATGGGATTTTTAAAGGAGCTTTGCTATTCATTTCTCATTTAAAAGATTCTCTGCAATCACCCTCTGTGTTTTTTTCAGTCCTCTAACTTTTCAGGTCTTCTATATTCTTGTACTCCTCTGTACATTCATTCTAATAATTTCTGAGAGTTTGATATTGAAACTCTAACTAAAAATCTTAATTTATCGACTTAAAACAGACAATTGTAATATATATGGTGAAACTACATGTAACTTTGTTTTGTATTTTCCAGGTCTCCTGTAAATGTGTTATTTTCATAATTTAAAAAACAATAAAACTTAGATGCTCACAGAAAGCATGACTGGGTTCAAAGTGGAGCCAAAACAGTTTATACAGTTAATATTTAACCTAACTTATAAACAGTTCTAAAAACTGTTTGCACAGACAACTAATTTCTTTCTTCAGTTAACTCTTATACATATTCAGGGTCAATTCTAACATTTCACTGACAACCATGTACTATATTACTTCTTATTTACAAACATTCATGTGATTTAAAAAAATGACATCAAGAATTCAGCTCTATTAGCCAAGATGATCTGCAGTACCTCCTGTAAGAAAGCCCTGGTTCACAGTAGAGGCACTTGGTATTCGTTTTTTCTTTCTTTGAGTGCCAACTAATCTAACTATGCCTTCTTCCCTAAACCCAACCTGAAAAGGCCGATCCTGAATGTTCCAGGGCTTAAGGATAAGTAAGGCTATCAAGAAAGCTATGACTAATAACTAGCTTGACAGGCAGTGGGCAAGATGGGTAAGGACAACAAAAGAGAAAAGTCACAATGACAATATTTATCAGTTGATCTTGGTCCTGATTTGAGCAGGGGTCACAGCAGAGAAAAACAAACAGTAGGAAGGGCTGAAGAAACCACCCTGGGTCAGGAAACAATAAAGACACAGCCTGAAACATTACAGACGCATACATACAAAACGCCACAAACACCCTCCTTTGTACTCTGGGGGCTGGGGTGGGGGGCGGGGGCGGGTTAAAGAAAAGGTGGCCTATGTCTTCCATCCACAGGGTTAACACCCTCTTCCTTCTCCTTTTGTTCTCAGTTCCCGTGGACTCCAGCTGTACTACTCTAAGTATCAGGCTGCGTCCCACCCTTCCACACACCACTCCCCAACCCCCAAAACCAAAAGCACAAGTGGGCTGAGGATACCTTCTACTTCCCAAAGCTCCAGTGAGTTAAACCCAAGAAACCCTGTAGGAATCCAGAGCCCACAGTACTAAGACTTGTCCTGGCCGTCTCTAGGAAGACCTGCAGGAAGAAAATCCACCTTCTCCAGGGACACCAACCCCTGGAGCATGCAGCACCCCGTCCCCTGCATTGTTCGGAACCAGCCAAAATATAATGACATGATTTTCAGCACACAGGTGTAGGGATGCTAAAGTAACCAAAGGCAAAATGTACCCCAAATTTCTATTGTAGGTCATCCTATTTCCAAGGGGGTGTTTTTACTCATTACAGCCACTCTCATGCAGCTTAAATGGAACGAAGGACTGAATTAACTTCAAACAGTGAATGTGGCGATCTTATAGGTAAAAAAAGAAACTTTTGAACTAGATCTAGGTCCAAATCGAACTTACTAGCCATGTGACCTTTTAAGCAACTTAGTTCTCAACTATAAAGCTCATTTATGGCATCTGTACGACGAGAATAAAGGTGCCTATTATTTTTGGAGTCAACGTAATGAGATAATGGATGTGAAGCATCAGCAGTCACTTGCTCTTGATAAACTGTAGTTAGACTCATGGACAACAAGCACTTGACAATGTGCACATACATTAAAACAAAAAAGTAATATAATTTAAATAGGTGTGTATTAACAAGAGGCTTTATGACAGGTGTACAGTTTGATACTCTGAAGGGCTCTGAAACCTTAAACAAATGGTATTGTGCAATAAGCATTGTGCTAACTATGCCTAAAACGTGAGTAATATATAAGCGCTTAAAATTCATTTTGCCCAGGCAATTCTAAGTCTTTCAGACTATAAATACAATGAATTAAAATACTTGGTTCACACATTTCAAAAGTTCATTTTAATTATTAAATCTGCACTTACCTGTCACTGAAAAAGCCAAATCCATAACCAAATCATGATGCCAATGTAAACATGTATATGTATATTTCTTTTCATCATCAAAATTCCTCCTGTTGGAAAAAACCAAAATTCTTAATTTGGTCACAGGGGTATGTTTATCAAGCTCACTGGTTTTAATGTGCAAAAAGAACACTTTCTATTTCTAAACCAGTCACTTCTGCAAACAACAGGCCATCATAGTATCCTACCAGTTCAATATTCACTGTTGTTACTCTTTCCATTTTACTTAAAGGCTGACAAAAAGCTCTCTTATAGATAAAATGCACCTTTTTCACTCCTAGGGCCAAGGGTGGAAATCTTAAAATAGTAAGTGTGCAATGAAGAGTATAGTAATATAAAAAAGGGAGAAAAAAAAAAAGACAGGGAGGACGCCAGCAAAGCCTCATCTACTATTAGCAGCTGCTTTTCAGTTCTGTCCTTCTCCCTGTACCCAGGTATACCCCTGTTCTGCAGGACTAATCCAGAAGAAATAAATGATCATCAAGCTCTTCAAGAGTAAACCGACCAAAGACGAATTTTGCCATCCTTGTGACCAGTTGCTATGCAATCTTCCTTTGGGTGACATGTTACACATGTAAAGTTGTTCCTAGCATGTTTCTTATTTCTTGATGATGATAAGGTAAACCTAGAAGAAAAAAATTTTACCTTGATTATTAAAGACTTGGTGGGTGTGATATAGTTAAGTAAAAGGAGGTCCATCCTTATCAAGCCAAACTGGTGAGCTCTCAGAATGCACTGAATATAAATGTACGATTTTTAAGAAAAACTGTGACCAGGAATCATCAATTACATTTTATAAACATTTATTATTAAACAATATAAACTTTATGTGAATAACATTCTACCATAATTACTTATCCATGGAGGCTACTGAGAGTGAAATAAAGAACAGACAGTCCTTTCCGTGGTTTTCTACCTGGCCAAAGTTTGTTAAAATTTCTTGTTTAAGCTAAGTTTTTAGTATTAAGTATGGATAAGCTTCAGAAATTATATCTGAGACAGCTGGATAATCTGTTCAAAGATGTAAGGATCCTTCTTATACTGCAAAGGAAAACAGATGTTAATCTTCAGGCAGGGTTCAAGAGGACAGCGTCCTTTGAAGAGTGACTTCTCATGCTTAGCACTGTGTTGCTGTGTGCTGGGCTCAGTTCTGTCTGACTCTTCACAATCCCACAGACTGCAGCCCACCAGGCTCCTCTGTCCATGGGACTTTCCAGACAAGAACACTGGAGTGGGTTGCCATTTCCTTCACCAGGGAAACTTCCCAATCCAAGGATCAAACCCATGTCTCTAGTATCTCTTGCACTGGCAGACAGATTCTTTACCAATGTGCCGCCTGGGAAATCCCATGCTTAGCACTAGCCTCTTTAAATATATTATCTCAGTCATCCTTACAACTCTGTTCAGTTCAGTTCAGTTGCTCAGTCGCGTCCGACTCTGCAACCCCATGGACTGCAACACACCAGGATTCTCTGTCCATCACCAACTCCTGGACTCTACTCATGTCCATCGAGTTGGTGATGACATCCAACCAGCTCATCCTTTGTCATCCCCTTCTCCCCCTGCATTCAATCTATCCCAGCATCAGTCTTTTCCAGTGAGTCAGTTCTTCGCATCAGGTAGCCAAAGTATTGGAGTTTCAGCTTCAGCATCAGTCTTTCCAATGAATATTCAGGACTGACTTCCTTTAGGATAGAATGGTTTGATCTCCTTGCAGTCGAAGGGTCTCTCAAGAGTCTTCTGCAACACCACAGTTCAAAAGCATTAATTCTTCCATGCTCAGCTTTCTTTATAAACTCTCACATCCATAAAAGACTAGAAAAACCATAGCTTTGACCAGATGGACCTTTGTCAGCAAAGTATATCTTTGCTTTTTAATATGCCATCTAGATTGGTCATAACTTTTCATCCAAGGAGCAAGTGTCTTTGAATTTCATGGCTGCAGCCATCATCTGCGGTGATTTTGGAGCCCCCAAAAATAAAGTCTGTCACTGTTTCCCCATCTATTTGCCATAAAGTAATGGGACCGGATGCCATGATCTTTGTTTTCTGAATGTTGAGCTTTAAGCCAACTTTTTCACTCTGCTCTTTCACTTTCACCAAGAGGCTCTTCAGTTCTTCACTTTCTGCCATAAGGGTGGTGTCATCTGCATATCTGAGGTTATTGATATTTCTCCCAGCAATCTTGATTCCAGTTTGTGCTTCATCTAGCCCAGCATTTCATATGATGTACTCTGTATATAAGTTAAATAAGCAAGGTGACAACATACAGCCTTGATGTACTCCTTTCCCTACTTGGAACCAGTCTGTTGTTCTACGTTCTATTCTAACTGTTGCTTCTTGACCCGCATACAGATTTCTCAGGAGGCAGGTAAGGTGGTCTGGTATTCCTATCTTTTGAAGAATTTTCCACAGTTTGTTGTTATCCACACAGTCAAAGGTTTTGGCATAGTCAATATAGCAGAAGCAAATGTTTTTCTGGAGCTCTCATGCTTTTCTGATGATCCAACGGATGTTGGCAATTTGATCTCTGGTTCCTCTAAATCCAGTTGAAAATCTGGAAGTTCATGATTCACATTCTGTTAAAGCCTGGCCTGGAGAATTTTGAGCATCACTTTGCTAGTGTGTGAGATGAGTACAACTGTGCGGTAGTTTGAACATTCTTTGGCATTGCCTTTCTTTGGGATTGCAATGAAAACTGACCTTTCCCAGTTCTGGGGCCACTGCTGAGTTTTCCAAATTTGCTGGCATATTGAGTGTAGCACTTTCACAGCATCATCTTTTAGGATTTGAAATAGCTCAACTGGAATTCCATCACCTCCACTAGCTTTGTTCATAGTGATGCCCACTTAACTTTGCATTCCAGGATGTCTGGCTCTAGGTGAGTGATCACACCATCGTGGTTATCTGGTTATCTGAAGATCTTTTTTGAGTAGTTCTTCGGTGTATTCTTGCCACCTCTTCTTAGTATCTTCTGCTTCTGTTAGGTCCATACCCTTTCTGTCCTTTATTGTGCCCATCTTTGCATGAAATGTTCCCTTGATATCTCTGATTTTCTTAAAGAAATGTCCAGTCTTTCCCATTTTATTGTTTTCCTCTAGTTCTTTGCATTGATCACTGAAGAAGGCTTTCTGATCTCTCCTTGCTATTCCTTGGAACTCTGCACTCATATGGGTGTATTTTTCCTTTTCTCTTTTGCCTTTAGTTCCTCTTCTTTTCTCAGCTATTTGTAAGGCCTCCTCAGACAACCATTTTGCCATTTTTCGTTTCTTTTTCTTGGGGATGGTCTTGATCACTGCCTCCTGTACAATGTCACAAACCTCCATCCATAGTTCTTCAGGCACTCTATCAGATCTAAATCCTCGAATCTGTTTGTCACTTCCACTGTATAATCGTAAGGTGTTTGATTTAGGTCATATCTGAAGAGTCTAGTGGTTTTGCCTACTTTCTTCAACTTAAGTCTGAATTTTGCAATAAGGAGTTCATGATCCCCATTTAATGGTATCATCCCCATTTAAAATGTATGTTAATCTGAAGTGCAAGGTGGTTCAATAAACTAATTTGAATCATGTTAAGCCCAGATATCCAAAAGCCTATATTCATCTCTATAGCCACAATATAAATGAGGATAATCTAGAAAAGACTTTGGAAACCACATCTCAATTCTGACAGCAGAAATCTATGTGTGGATGGAGTTTTAGGCAGACAAGCTCCCTAGGATTTTGTGTGTAATAATTTTAACTCACTGTGGATTAAAAATTCTACCTTTATATCTTGTGGTTTCATAATTTTAATATGGTATAGAAATAGCTTTGGGTCACAGGATGAATAAAATTAAGATAAATAAAATTACAATAAACTCTTGAGTAAATAAAATAAAGCTATCAAAACGGAATTCTTACCTTGTTGTTGTTTTCTTTTTGAAAAAATAAACAGACAAGTAGAAGTCCCGTACTGCAGCAACATACTCCCCCTGGTATTGCAAAGAGAAGATAACATTCACAGTAACAGTTAACACCCTTTAAAAAGAAATATTCTCGTCACAATAGTTAACAAAGCAACAAAACTGTTTTGCTGATCAAGATTAATATGAAATGATATATTACAGTTTAACAATGGAAAGGATGTGCAATTGCTTAGTTGACTCTTTGTGACCCCCCCATGGACTGTAGCCCACCAGGCTCCTCTGTCCATGGGGATCTCCAGGCAAGAATACTGGAGTGGGTTGCCATGCCCTCCTCCAGGGGATCTTTGCAACCCAAGTCTCCCACATTGCAGGCAGATTCTTTACCATCTAAGCCACCAGGGAAGCCCAAGAATATTGGAGTGGGTAGCCTATCCCTTCTCCAGGGGAACTTTCCGACACAGGAATTGAACTGGATCTCCTGGGTTGCAGGCGGATTCTTTACCAGCATGATTATTGTATGGAAAGGATACTCCTACTTTTATAATAATCAGAAAGTTAAAGATTAATGTAGATCCTATATCCTAAAACTAGAGTCTCGAACTTTAAGTATAATGATTAAAACTTTTTCTATTATGGCACAATTTATAAACAGTAAAGTGCAATGTCTGACATGTATCTAACCACGTAACCATCACCACAATCAAGATTTAGGACATTTTCTTTGCCTCAGGAGCGCTCATTTGTTCTTTATTCCAGTCAATCCCCAATGCCCCTAGCCCTGCCAGCTATCACCATGGCTTACCTCTCGGCCTGTTGTATAACAGAACGGTAAATATTAGGTTGGTGCAAAAGTAACTGTGGTTTTGTATTGTTGAACTTTGCCATTTGATATTGGAATACATTCTTAAATACACGTGGTTATGTTATACATCATTTTAATGCATATTTCTCAGTTGATGTTTTTTGCTAACAACTTATTGCTTGCTGTTTATACTTATTTTTAGACTATAGAAACGGTATTAGACGAAAAGCAAATTTATGTGATTCTCTTATTTGAGTTCGAAATGGATCATAAAGCAGCAGAGACAACTCACAACATCAATAACACATCTGGCCCAGGAAAGACTACTGAACGTCCAGTGCGGTGGTTGTTAAAGAAGTTTTGCAAAGAAGACGAGAGCCTGGAAGATGAGGAGGGTAGTAGCTGGCCACTGGAAGTTGACAATGACCAACTGGCAGCCATCATCAAAGCTGATCCTCTTACAACTTCATGAGACTTTGCCAAAGAACTCAATGTCAACCATTCCGTGGTCATTCGGCATTTGAAGCAAATTGGAAAGGTGAAAAAGGTCAATGAGTAGGTGTCTCAAGAGCTGACCAAAAGAAAAAAAAAAAAAAAAATATATATATATATATGTATCTATATATACTTTTGGCACACACAGCGCAGCCGAGAGGAGCTACCCCACGTCCGACGTCAGGGGCAGTGGCTGAGACTGCCAGGCTGCAACTGCATAGGAACGGCCAAGAGGAGCTACCCCACGTCTGAGGTCAGGGGCAGTGGCCGAGACTGCCAGGCTGCAACTGCATAGGAACGGCCAAGAGGAGCTACCCCATGTCCGAGGTCAGGGGCGGCAGCCGAGAGGAGCTACCTCGTGTCTGAGGTCAGGGGCGGCGGCCGGGAGTGCCAGGCTGTGACAGCGTAGGAGCAGCCGGGAGGAGCTACACCATGTCCCAGGCCAGGGGGTGGAGACAAGCAACCCCAAGTCCAATGAGCGTGGGCACAGAAGGGCCTAGAGGAGCTATTCCACTTTCAAGGTCAGGAGGGGCGTAGGTGAGGAGATACCCCTCTTCCAAGGTAAGGAGCAGCAGCTGTGCTTTGCTGGAGCAGCCGTGAAGAGATACCCCACGCCCAAGGTAAGAGAAACCCAAGTAAGACGGTAGGTGTTGCAAGAAGGCATCAGAGGGCAGACACACTGAAACCATACTCACAGAAAACTAGTAAATCTAGTCACACAGACCACAGCCTTGTCTAACTCAATGAAACTAAGCCATGCCCGTGGGGCAACCCAAGATGGGCGGGTCATGGTGGAGAGATCTGACAGAATGTGGTCCACTGGAGAAGGGAATGGCAAACCACTTCAGTATTCTTGCCTTGAGAACCCCATGAACAGTATGAAAAGGCAAAATGATAGGATACTGAAAGAGGAACTCCCCAGGTCAGTAGGTGCCCAATATGCTACTGGAGATGAGTGGAGAAATAACTCCAGAAAGAATGAAGGGATGGAGCCAAAGCAAAAAGAATACCCAGCTGTGGATGTGACTGGTGATAGAAGCAAGGTCCGATGATGTAAACAGCAATATTGCATAGGAACCTGGAATGTCAGGTCCATGGATCAAGGCAAATTGGAAGTGGTCAAACAGGAGGTGGCAAGAGTGAACATTGACATTCTAGGAATCAGTGAACTCAAATGGACTGGAATGGGTGACTTTAACTCAGATGACCATTATATCTACTACTGCGGGCAGGAATCCCTCAGAAGAAATGGAGTGGCCATCATGGTCAACAAAAGAGTCCAAAATGCAGTACTTGGATGCAATCTCAAAAACGACAGAATGATCTCTGTTCGTTTCCAAAGCAAACCATTCAATATCACAGTAATCCAAGTCTATGCCCCAACCAGTAATGCTGAAGAAGCTGAAGTTGAATGGTTCTATGAAGACCTACAAGACCTTTTAGAACTAACACCCCAAAAAAGATGACCTTTTCATTACAGGGGACTGGAATGCAAAAGTAGGAAGTCAAGAAACACCTGGAGTAACAGGGTAATTTGGCCTTGGAATATGGAATGAACCAGGGCAAAGAATAATAGAGTTTTGCCAGGAAAATGCACTGGTCATAGCAAACACTCTCTTCCAACAACACAAGAGAAGACTCTACACATGGACATCACCAGACGGTCAACGTCAAAATCAGATTGATTATATTCTTTGCAGCCAAAGATGGAGAAGCTCTATACAGTCAACAAAAACAAGACCAGGAGCTGACTGTGGCTCAGATCATGAACTCCTTATTGCCAAATTCAGAGTGAAGTTGAAGAAAGTAAGGAAAACCACTAGACCATTCAGGTATGACCTAAATCAAATCCCTTATGATTATACAGTGGAAGTGAGAAATAGATTTAAGGGACTAGATCTGATAGAGTGCCTGATGAACTATGGACTGAGGTTCCTGACACTGTACAGGAGACAGGGATCAAGACCATCCCCATGGAAAAGAAATGCAAAAAAGCAAAATGGCTGTCTGGGGAGGCCTTACAAATAGCTGTGAAAAGAAGAGAAGTGAAAAGCAAAGGAGAAAAGGAAAGATATAAGCATCTGAATGCAGAGTTCCAAAGAATAGCAAGAACAGGTAAGAAAGCCTTCCTCAGCGATCAATGCAAAGAAATAGAGGAAAACAACAGAATGGGAAAGACTAGAGATCTCTTCAAGAAAATTAGAGATACCAAGGGAACATTTCATGCAAAGATGGGCTCGATAAAGGACAGAAATGGTATAGACCTAACAGAAGCAGAAGATATTAAGAAGGGGTGGCAAGAATACACAGGAGAACTGTACAAAAAGATCTTCACGACCCAGATAATCACGATGGTGTGATCACTGACCTAGAGCCAGACATCCTGGAATGTGAAGTCAAGTGGGCCTTAGAAAGCATTATTACGAACAAAGCTAGTGGAGGTGATGGAATTCCAGTTGAACTATTCCAAATCCTGAAAGATGATGCTGTGAAAGTGGTGCACTCAATATGCCAGCAAATTTGGAAAACTCAGCAGTGGCCACAGGACTGGAAAAGGTCAGTTTTCATTGCAATCTCAAAGAAAGGCAATGCCAAAGAATGCTCAAACTACCGCACAATTGCACTCATCTCACACACTAGTAAAGTAACGCTCAAAATTCTCCAAGCCAGGTTTCAGCAATACGTGAACCATGAAATTCCAGATGTTCAAGCTGGTTTTGGAAAAGGCAGAGGAACCAGAGATCAAATTGCCAACCTCTTGAGAAATCTGTATGCAGGTCAGGAAGCAACAGTTAGAACTGTACATGGAACAACACACTAGTTCCAAATAGGAAAAGGAGTACGTCAAGGCTGTATATCGTCACCCTGCTTATTTAACTTATATGCAGAGTACGTCATGAGAAATGCTGGGCTGGAAGAAGCACAAGCTGGAATCAAGATTGCCAGGAGAAATATCAATAACCTCAGATATGCAGATGACACCACCCTTATGGCAGAAAGTGAAGAGGAACTAAAAAGCCTCTTGATGAAAGTGAAAGAGGAGAGTGAAAAAGTTGGCTTAAAACTCAACATTCAGGAAACGAAGATCATGGCATCTGGTCCCATCACTTCATGGGAAATAGATGGGGAAACAGTGGAAACAGCATCAGACTTTATTTTTATGGGCTCCAAAATCATTGCAGATGGTGACTGCATCCATGAAATTAAAAGATACTTACTCCTTGGAAGAAAAGTTATGACCAACCTAGATAGCATATTCAAAAGCAGAGACATTACTTTGCCAACAAAGGTCCGTCTAGTCAAGGCTATGGTTTTTCCTGTGGTCGTGTATGGATGTGAGAGTTGGACTATGAAGAAAGCTGAGCACGGAATAATTGATGCTTTTGAACTGTGGTGTTGGAGAAGACGTTTGAGAGTCCCTTGGAGTGCAAGGAGATCCAACCTAAAGATCAGCCATGGGATTTCTTTGGAAGGAATGATGCTGAAGCTGAAACTCCAGTACTTTGGCCACCTCATGCGAAGAGTTGACTCATTGGAAAAGACTCTGATGCTGGGAGGGATTGGGGGCAGGAGGAGAAGGGGATGACAGAGGATGAGATGGCTGGATGGCATCACTGACTCGATGGACCTGAGTCTGAGTGAACTCCGGGAGTTGGTGATGGACAGGGAGGCCTGGCGTGCTGTGATTCATGGGGTTGCAAAGAGTTGGACATGACTGAGCGACTGAACTGGAATATACTTTTTATTCTATGCAACAACAATGAACCATTTCTTGATCTGTGACATACGAGGAAAAGTGGATTGTATATGACAACCAGCAATGACCAGCTCTATGGGTGGACTGAGAAGCAGATCCAAAGCACCTCCCAAAGCCAAATTTGCATCAAAAAAAGGTTGTGGCCACTGTTTGGTGGTCTCCTGCCTGTCTGATCCACTACAGCTTTCTGAATCCAGGTGAAACCATTACATCTGAGGAGTACGCTCAGCAAGTTGACGAGATGCAGTGAAAACTGCAATGACAGCAGTCGGCACTGGTCAACAGAACGGGCACAATTCTTCCCCAAGACAACGCCTGAGTACACGTCACACAAACAACACTTCAAAAAATGAATGATTTAGGCTATCAAGTTTTGCCTCATCTATTATATTCACCTGACCTCTTGCCAACCAACTACCACTTCTTCTGGCATTTCAACAACTTTTTGCAGGGAAAATGCTCCACAACCAGGAGGCAGAAAATGCTTTCTGTGAGTTGACGAATCTTGAAGCATGGATTTTTATGATACAGAAGTAAGCAAACTTATTTCTCATTGGCAAAAATGTGTTGATTGCAATGGTCCCTAGTTTGATTAATAAAGATGTGTTTCACGTGTATATGTGTGGTGGATTCATGTTGTTGTATGGCAAAACCAATATAATATTGTAATTAACCTCCAATTAAAATAAATAAATTTACATTAAAAATAAATAAAAAATAAAAGGAAAAAAAATAAAGATGTGTTTCCGCCTAATTATAATGATTTAAAATTCATGGCCTTATGATCAAGCAATCCCACTGCTGGGCATACACACTGAGGAAACCAGAATCGAAAGAGACACGTGTACCCCAATGTTCATCGTAGCACTGTTTATAATAGCCAGGACATGGAAGCAACCTAGATGTCCATCAGCAGATGAATGGATAAGAAAGCTATGGTACATATACACAATGGAGTATTACTCAGCCATTAAAAAGAATACATTTGAATCAGTTCTAATGAGGTGGATGAAACTGGAGCCTATTATACAGAGTGAAGTAAGTCAGAAAGAAAAACACCAGTACAGTATACTAACGCATATATATGGAATTTAGAAAGATGATAACAATAACCCTGTGTACGAGACAGCAAAAGAGACACTGATGTATAGAACAATCTTATGGACTCTGTGGGAAAGGGAGAGGGTGGGAAGATTTGGGAGAATGGCATTGAAACATGTAAAATATCATGTATGAAATGAGATGCCAGTCCAGGTTCGATGCACGATACTGGATGCTTGGGGCTGGTGCACGGGGATGACCCAGAGGGACGGTATAGGGAGGGAGGAGGGAGGAGGGTTCAGGATGGGGAACACATGTATACCTGTGGCGGATTCATTTTGATATTTGGCAAAACTAATACAATTATGTAAAGTTTAAAAATAAAATAAAATTAAAAAAATAAAATAAAATTCATGGTCTGAAACTGCAATTACTTTTGCACCAATCTAATACCTCCCAATGGTAGCTCAATATCACCTTTCTGAGATTCACCCACACTCTTAAATATATCATTAGTTCCTTTTTATTGTTTAGCAGCACCCAGTGAATGCATATGTATTACAAATCGTTGATTCTCTTATTGACGCACACTTTCTCGTACGTGTCATTTGGTGGCCACGCTTTCATGTTGCTACCTATAGGCAGAACTGCTGGGTCACAGTAAGGCACATGCTTAACTTTACCCCATATTCAGCCACCACTTGGTACTGTCACTATCTGTTCTAGTGGACGTGAAGCAGTATCTCATTGTGCTTTTAATTTGTATTTAACTGATGACTACGCTGCTGAAGAGTAATGACGTTTATAATGTTAAAAGTGTTTTCTCTAAGAAATTAAACCTTTTTAGAACAAAGCCAAAATAATGTTATAAAACTTAAGACTAAAGAAACATGCCATCACAATGATATTTAGGGGCTTTCTATGGTACTTGATTTGATAGCTAAATAAATTATTGTATGAACATCATACAGTTAGTTTCAGATAAAAATTTAAGTATACACATGCTGCAGTGCTAAGTGAAGAAAAAAAAAGATAAAGCCCTCAGATAATTATTCAGATTGGGAAGTTATTTTATACATATTTAAGAAAAAGTCTAGAAAAACATTCCTCAAATATTATTGCCTGTTGAGATTTCATTTCTTTACTTTTCTGTAAAAGCATACTATTTACAGACATGGAGGTCATATTTTCAAAAGACATATATCTATAATCAAGTGGCTACAATATCTACAATCAATTTAAGTGGCTTTTACATGGTATAGGCTAAGAAGTACAGAAAATATGTCAAACCATTGATTTTTCTGAACAATTACAGAGTTTATAAGAGCAGTAAGACAATATACAAAATAAGAATGGCCCTAAAAAAAATCTGTACTGCAAACATATGCTAAAGCTGCAAGACAGTTTTTTTAGCTACTAACAAAGGCACTGTAACTCAAGGCAATATTAAATGACTGTAACATAAAATACTCAGAGGAAAGATCGCAGGAAAGAGATTTTATGTACACAAAAGAAAACCAACAAAGCAAATTTTACCTCATTTCCAAAGGCAATGCACTTGGGTGACTGGTTTACGTAATCCAAAACAAAGGAGAGCTCCTTAGCTTCTATTTCCTGACTTGATGATTTTGGTAGTTTCACTGAAGCCAGCTGAAAGACATCTAGCCAAAGGCAGCTATATTAATAGAAAGCTTCTCCAGAGAAAGCATGTGTGTTTGTTCATATAAAACCGTTTATCAGAACTCCAGAGTTCACTTGATGCCAAGATCATCATTCTAGGCTATCTGAACAAGCTGTACTCTTTATTTGAATATACAAGTTTTAACAGAAGTCTAATCTCAGAACTCATTTATGTACACAAGCATCATATGTACATTCAGAACATTTATGTACACACAAGCATCATATATGTAGAAATAGGAAACAGTTTCTTTTACTGGCACATTTTGCTTTCCAAAGTGCTGAGATGAGCTTTAAAATGGAGACAGAATATGACATACTGGTGAAATGAGCAGCCACAAGCAACAAATCATCTGAGAGCTTTCACAAATGCTATGGACTTGCCACACATACATAGGATAAATCTTTTCTGTAAACTGGCATGCTTTTCTCTTTGCATTCTGTTAAAATAGCTTCTCCTTAACAGGAAACAGTTATATTTCACTGCACTATTTCTTCCTTGTCCTCTACCAGGGAAGCCCCCTAGATTTTATAATGAATACAAAATTCTGTAACGCGTTGATCTACTATTTTTTTCTGTTTTCCAGTCTTTCTTACAGCCTTTTCAGTCATCTCGAACTTTATATGCCTAAATCCTAAACACATATTTTCTTTTCTAAAGTTAAGTCTTCCCCAACACTGCCCACTTCAACTGAGGAATCATGTGGTGAGTATGGGGAGTGGCTACCAAACCACAGTGATGAGCAAAGCCACCTAGGAAGACACAAAAAATGCTCACTCCTAGACCAAATCTCAGACCCAGTGAATCAGAGTTCAGAAACATGAATTTTTAAATAAGCATACACATTTAAGAATTAAGATAGACATTAAGATGCAGAAGGAAATGGCACCCAACTCCAGTATTCTTGCCTGGAGAATCCCATGGACAGAGGAACCTGGCGGGCTACAGTCCATGGGGTCTCAAGAGTCGGACACGACTGAGTGACTAAACAACAACAAGAGACATTAAGAATTCACATATTTATGTACAGGCAGAACCTAAATACTGAAAAGTGCTATTTTAAACAGTCACCTGATAAGGCAACAATCATTTTAAGAAATATATTGCCATTTCCAGATATTTTTTGAAATGTCCCTTAAAGATGGTTTATGGGCCACATAAGAAAACTCATAGCTTTTTATTCTTTCATGTCACATTTCTGATAGATAAAAACATTACTCCTTAACACGGTTGGTACCAAATGACTTCTAGCTAAAAGCGATTTCGCTTTCACAGTTGTGACTATTCTCAAGTTACTTAAAAGTCCATGACATTAGCAATCTGCAAACTGTTTCAACAAAAGAAACAACAACCCCCCTCCCAAATCCCAAAAATCTGACTACCAACACTCCCCAAAAAACAAACCAAAAATCCCCCCAAAACTTCCAAACCACCCCCATCATGGAAAGGATTACTTAGTTAATGAGTTGTGAGCCAATCTCACTGACCACCCAGTTACAAATTTAAAGCTGGTCTGTACTTTGAATTCTGAATACAACTCTATTTTAAGGAGGATGCACACAGGTTGCATTGGGATTCTTGAAGTCTGAGATTAGAAAAATGCTTTGGATATATTCTTCATATCAATGTTGGGGTATTAAACTTGCTAAAGGATAATTACTTGTAACTACTGAAGATATTCTAGATTTCCTAAAATGCTCTGAAACATAGCAATTTCAGTGAATAATGTTCCAATGATAACAAAAATATAAAAATAATTTAGCCACCCTCTTAGCTGCTAATAATTTGTTTTCTATACCATTTCTTCCAGATTCAAGGTCAACAAATGGGTGGTATTTGAGGATGGGTAAAATGATAGGGATGCTTAAAAATGACATTTGTTCAGTAGCAAGACACACTGTAGCTCAAAATAGCTTTAAAATTAGAGTTAGGTTGTCCATTATCACAACCATATTTTAAATAATCATTCCCTCATCAATACTTCAGAAAGTAATACAAACCCTCCCCCAAATGACTGCAATAATGATGAAACCAATTTAAACACCAGCTCCAAAAACTGACTTCAGACTAAAATGAAAATGTTAAATTTGAGACACTGTAAAAAGAAAAAAGCCACTCAAAGCTATATAAGTCAAAATAAATTAATTTACTATACCTGGTTTTTCTTTATTTATTGTAACAAAGACAGAATCCTCAGCATGGGAAAGAGTAAAAAGGGCGTGAAGTTCACACCCAACTCTGAAGGTCTGAAAGATGAAGAGCACAATATTATTTATTCCGTCCACCCCCTGCAGAAGTTTCATTAACAGGAGGGATTTTTTTAATCCATTTTGCTCACTGCTATATTGCCAACATCAGAAGAAAACTTGGCCTAGGGAGACACTCAGTATGTATTTACTAAATAACCTTTTAAGTGAATATCTCTAGATCTACCTGGTTCTTTTCCATGGGTGCACAGTATTCAATTGAATGAATATCCAATTTTAACTTGAGTAAATTCAACTTTTTTCTACCATGAACAATGTTTAATGTTTTAAGAATCATATGTACCTGGCATTATTTCAACAAGAGATTCCTAAAGGTGAGATTGCTGGAGCAAAGGTATTCGTTTTCAGTTTCATATACTGACTATATACAAAAATGTATATTTCTCTATACTTTATCACTATATATTTTCAATTTGCAATTTGTCTAAACTGACAGGGAAAAATGCTGTTGTTATCTCTTAATTTACATTTAACTATTAACAAGGTTAAGAATCTTTTCATGTTTATTGGCTATTTCTTTTTAGTGTATTACATATTCCTACTCTATACCATCGTTTTTTTCCTGTGGGGTCTAGTTTTTCCTTATTGGTTTTTGGTAATTTTGTGTATCACTGATAATATCTCTTGTAAATATGTTCTTTCACTGCTCATTTTTTGGTTAAAAAAGTTTAAAATTTTATATAGTCAAATTTATCTTTTATGATGAGTGAATTTCATGACATTTTAGGAAGGCTATCTAAAAGATGAGACCTTAGAGAAGAAACAAAACACATCTGTCTTATGTTGCCATTCCTCTTCACATAATGAAAATAGAAACTCAATCCACGTACCTTTATCAAAATGCCATCTATATAGTCCCACAGTTTAATTGTGCCATCAACGGAACAAGAATACAGCTAAAAGGGTAAAAACAGTACAAAACTGATTAAGAAAAAGAACTACAATAAGATTATCAAGTAACTTAAGTGCTGATACAGAAGGTATTGCCTATTCATTAATCTATCATTAGCTTTAAAGACGTGAAGTCACTTATACTCTTTTTGCAAAATGAAAAATCTTATCACAGCTCTTTGTGGAAATGAGACCTATCAAATTTTAATTAAAAGAAGGAAAAAAGTCAACCCTCTACTTTCAAGAGGGAGATGATAAGGTACTGAGTAATAAAAAACTCTTGAGAGCTTGTGACTATTATCCCAGAGCTCAGTTCTTTACCAGCAGAACTACTTTTATCTTGCAGGGGTATCAAAGGAATGTAGGGTAACAGTCAATTTCTACGTTTATCTCATTGTAACCAACAGTCTGTGGGCCAAACTCTGGTAACACGAGAATGCTTTAGTAACATGTTTTTATTTTGGTTTCAGTGGACCGAGTTTTACTAAGGTTACACTGAACTTCTGTGTGTGATATTATTGTGAAAACAATTTACAAGAAAGATGGTGGAGTAGGACATGCAACTCATCTCATAAACAATGTAGTTCCAGGTTGTGAACCCATTTTAATAATTTACTTTTAATTTTAATAATTAAAAATAAGTGAAAAATACCCTGAATCAGAAAATCAAAATAGATATTTCCTTGATCATCACCTAGAAAGCTTCTCAGCCAAATTCAATTTAAATTACTCTGGCAACAGTAATGCCAATATTAAAAGATTCGAGTGTGAATTGTTTAACACCTGTAGATGGTTGTTGGGATTGAGCTGGATTCCGGTCACCAGATTTCTGTGCCCTTGCAATATATGCACACATTCTTCTGTAGCTGTGCTATAAACTTTAATAAAGTCTCCAGAGACACAGAAGATATACCTGGAAATAAGAGAGAAAAACAAGATTCACTTTTCCATACAGTATAATCTGTCTATTGTCCATGAAAAATTAAAACATGCAATGGAGATTTCATTCAAAATAAAAGTTCAAGAACTGTATACTCAAATTGTGCTGCTCACACCTGTAGGGACATCTAAGACCATTTAGTTCATTAACTCTCAAAAGTAGATCAATGATGCCAAAAATCACATCTCTGACCTGTGCCAGGGGCAGAGGCTATATGGCATCATCCTGCAAAAACGGCTGACCTAACCAAGCTGCCTGCTGGCTAACGGATGCAGAGACTGTGCTATGCACTACCAGTTACTCTTCTGTGGGGTGTGGCTAACAGCAGTCTTGCCTTGTCCTCCAATACTCCATCATTCATTGCGGACACCAGTTTACAAGCACGAAGTCAAAGATTCTCTACTCAGTGAGGTCTCTCATATAGCAAAGTGTAAAGACTTTATGGCAGTTCTTTTTCTTGCTGCTAAAATGCTGATTTTGCCTTTGTTTTTCTAGATTTGTGGCTTTCTCCCATATAGCAGAGGCTACTAAATTATTAATTGTGGTTAATCTGGGGTAATATTTGACTTTTTTCATAGTAGGTATAACCATAAGACAAAGCTCAGAACTGCAAATATTCTAGTATCAAATAAAAAATGTTTGTTCTGTGCCTATTAGATCTAACACTGTACATGCCTAATATGGAGCTTCCTCATACACTATAGAAGGTAAAAACCACAGAATCCTTAGACTGGACCTCTCTCTACTCTGTGATCCCAAATCCTTTGATCTATTTTTGAATTGTGTTGAAATTCCTCATTTATCTAAATATCCATCTCCCTTATGTAGCCATAAGCTCCTGTAGGGCAGAGGCCTTACTTATATTTGATTTCCAATGTCCAATCCAGTCTGTCAAACAGAACTTGCCCAATCTTCAAAGGTTTTATAAACTATTTAAATAAAATGAACCAGTGAAAGAATTACTACCAAATAATCAAAGGGTAAATCTATGCTGACTAGGGCTGCTACTACCCTATTTTATCATTTCTAAGACACTTGAGTTTTCACACATACATCTCTGAAATCAAGATGCCTCTTCCAAGTGCTGTGACCAGAGGACACAGTTGTGTTCAACTGTTTAATAAGATCAACAAAGAACAAGCAATGAAGCAACCGAGGCCCATGGACGCCCCTGCTGGCTGGCTCCTCCTCTCCACGCCCATGAGTACCCAGGTTCTCACCATCGTCAGCCCAGACCACTCTTTTAAGGGCCCCCTTCAGTCTCCAGGTGCGGCTCTTCAATTCACTTTTCTTATTCATTTTTACAAACTTGACCATATTATGTCCTTAAATAAAGACTAAATTAAAATCCTTCAAGGTTTTTTCACTGGTTTCAGGATATGATCCAATTCCTAAGTTTGACTCCAATCTGACTAGAACTTTTTCACTTGAACAGTAGGCCAAGTGGTTCAAAATTCCAACAATCTGCCCAACCCCGCTCCCCCCCTGTATTAGCAGGTCCTTTAGGCAGTACTTCCTTGAGACGGTGGTGGGTGAGGGGGTACTGAAAACTCACCCTAGCTGATTTTGATACTCTTCTCTAGAGGAAAGTCATTTCCTCTCTCCTTGCTCCTCAGCAGAGAATAATGGGTTTAACTACCAATATTTGAATACAAACCCCTAGAGGAAACATTCCAAGCCTTTGCACATTCTGCTATCCTTGGAGAATGAGAACATTTTCTACATCTTTGACACTCAGTTAGGGTGTCTTTCTACCGGAAACCTTCTCTTGCCGCCGCTGCTAAGTCGCTTCAATCGTGTCCGACTCTGTGCGATCCCATAGATGGCAGCCCAACAGGCTCCCCCGTCCCTGGGATTCTCCAGGCAAGAACACTGGAGTGGGTTGCCATTTCCTTCTCCAATGCATGAAAGTGAAAAGTCAAAGTGAAATCGCTCAGTCTTGTCTGACTCTTCGCGAGCCTGTGGACTGCAGCCTACCAGGCTCCTCCGTCCATGGGATTTTCCAGGCAAGAGTACTGGAGTGGGGTGCCATCGCCTTCTCCAAACCTTCCTTTATTTTGTTCCAAATCGGTGCCTGTCTTAACCTGCTTCCACAGGGTGCAGGGCTCAGGTCTACTCTGGCATTTTCCACACAGTGTTATGAGAGACTTTCCCTACCAGACTATGAGCTCTTTGAGGGGAGCAATTGTGTTTACTTACTACAAATAATAATGGAAATACAGTGTGGTAGAAAAGAATGCATTTTAAAGAAGTCAAGCCCAGATGGGTTCGAATGTCAGCTTTTATCCATGTATGGGCTGAATGATGTTGGAGAAGTTACTTAATCTCTTTAAACCTCACTGTTCTCTACTCATGGGTCATTATAAGGATTATTATAAGATTTTTATAAGGGTACATTGAGACAATGTGTGCAAGTGCAAGATTTGCACAGACAGCTGACACTCAATAAATCTTCTGTAAAATGAGGATAACAATACCTAAACCATGCAGACAGGAGTGCACATAAAGCACCACCACAGTGCCTGTCACAGGGGACTCCAGTCATCTTTGTTGATAAAGTGTTGACGAAATTAATGATGTTTTCAAGCAGGAAACAGGATTTATATGAGGTTTTGAAGAATGTATGATTTAAGGGCTGGGAAAGAAAAATGATGCTGCTAAAATGCCACGATTCTGTCATTTCATTTACTATTTCAGCTTTTTTGATAAACTCTTTAAAGTAAAATACAACATTTCCTTATTCCTTTTTGTATAAGTTAGCCAACTCCTTGTAGTAGCTTTTAGATAATATTCAAGTCCTCAGCCATTTCATTATAACCCTGTTAATTTGCTAGAAAACTGGCTTTAATTATTAGCTTATATATATATACATGAAAAAAAGTTATCTCTAAATCTTGACCAAGTTCCTATTTTGAATTTCTACCTAAACACCTGCTACATTCACATTTATTTTCAAGGTACTTTAAACTCAAGAGTCCCGGTATGAACCCAACATCTTTTCCTTGTTAATCCTATTGGCTAAAGCACTCCAAAGCTCTGTCTTTTCTCTTCACCTTCAACAGTATCTTAATTTTGGCCAAAGTCATCTCTTGCTTGGATGCCTGGATTAGCCTTCGGAGCCCTGGTCTATAACCTTCTAGACTCTTCTCCCACCACTTCCCTTCACCCTATGCTGCAGATATACTGACCCCACAGCCATGATAACCCTCTACCTATTCCAATTTAAGTTGTTTGCTTTGCTTGATCTCCCTGCCTCCCAATGTATCACAGAAGGAGCAAACTCCTACTGGTTTTGCAAGATCCTACTGCTGAAGGGAAACTTTCTCACTGTGTAACTCCCTCTTCTATGCCAGCTTGTACCTTGAGTATGCTTTCCTACTCTCTTCCATCTCTCCACCATGTTTTATACAGCCTTATGCTTTTGAACTCTGGTGTTGGAGAAGACTCTTGAGAGTCCCCTGGACTGCAAGGAGATCCAACCAGTCCATCCTAAAGGAGATCAGTCCTGGGTGTTCACTGGAAGGACTGATGTTGAAGCTGAAACTCCAATACTTTGGCCACCTGATATGAAGAGTTGACTCACTGGAAAAGACTCTGATGCTGGGAAAGATTGAGGGCAGGAAGAGAAGGGGACGACGAGATGGTTGGATGGCATCACTGACTCAATGGACATGGGTTTGGGTGGACTCTGGGAGTTGGTGATGGACAGGGAGGCCTGGTGTGCTGCAGTTCATGGGGTTGCAAAGAATTGGACACAACTGAGTGACTGAACTGAACTGATACATTTTTCAGATTCATATTCTGAAACACAATCTTACGTTATCACCCCCTGCCTGAGTATACCTTATCTAGAGAACTAAAAAAATACACTCTCTTTGGACCAAACAACAACCAAGAACTGATTCTACATTTTCTTTCGAAACTAACATCCCCAGCTCTCTCCATACACCATTTCTACTAGCTAACTGTACCACAGTTCTCATGCTTATACTGTGCCCCCTATCCCAAATGTCTTCCATCTATATCCTCTAGTCAAAATACCATCCATTTGTTGTAGTTCAGTTGCTCAAGTCGTGTCCAACTCTTTGCGACCCCTTTGCCTGCAGCAAGCCAGGCTTCCCCGTGGTTCACCATCTCCCAGAGTTTGTTCCATTCCTGTCTAGCCTAAACATCACTTCCTCATCAACCTTCTCCATCCTTTTAGTCTGAAACACTGTTTCTTATGGGCTTCCAAAGACGCTTACTCCTTGGAAGGAAAGTTATGATCAACCTAGATAGCATATTCAAAAGCAGAGACGCTACTTTGCCAACAAAGGTCCGTCTAGTCAAGGCTATGGTTTTTCCTATGGTCATGTATGGATGTGCTGAGTGCCGAAGAACTGATGCTTTTGAACTGTGGTGTTGGAGAAAACTCTTGAGAGTCCTGTGGACTACAAGGAGATCCAACCAGTCCATTCTGAAGGAGATCAGCCCTGGGATTTCTTTGGAAGGAATGATGCTAAAGCTGAAACTCCAGTACTTTGGCCACCTCATGCAAAGAGTTGACTCACTGGAAAAGACTCTGATGCTGGGAGGGACTGGGGGCAGGAGGAGAAGGGGACGACAGAGGATGAGACGGCTGGACGGCATCACTGACTCGATGGACGTGAGTCTGAGTGAACTCCAGGAGTTGGTGATGGACAGGGAGGTCTGGCATGCTGCGATTCACGGGGTCGCAAAGAGTCGGACACGACTGAGCGACTGAACTGAACTGAAAGTGCAACTGTATGAAACATGTTACTGGTTATCTTCTTTTCCTCATTAGGTTTGAAATTCTTGAAGGTAGGATCAATCCTGGAATTATCTTAGTTTTTGAAATATCAGTTTGTTACTAACACATAGCTGGTAAACACTTAAAAATTAACTGCACAACTAAGGAAGTGAAAAACATTAGATCCCAATATAACGAATAACTTGTAGAAATAGTACACTGGAGGAAGAAACTGGATATAAGTCCAAAGTGGCAGAACTTTGGCAATCTCTTGAAGCCTCAGTTTCCTCCTGACTCACAAGTTGAGTATCAACAAAGCCCTTTGTATTGTAAAGACCAAAAGATTTTTTTTTTTTTTGCCTCTAAGGCAATTTACAGAAGTTTCTTTAAGTCATGCATGCATTCAATCACTATTGCCATACACCCATAAGATATTGTGGCAATATAAACTTTCGAAAGATACTACCTCTGCTTTTCCAAGACAGAAAGGGTGTTTGATAAGTGTCTATCCCTGAGTGACTGGAAACCTTTTTATATTGTATCATTTCTAAATGATGTTCACAATATAGCAATGATGGTAAGAGCTGACATACACTGAGCCATTCAACGACAAGCATTGTTTGACATGTTCTATATATACTTTGGCCACCTCATGTGAAGAGCCATTGGAAAAGATCTTAATGCTGGGCAAGACTGAGGGCAGGAAGAGAGGCGGGGTGACAATGGATGAGATGGCTGGATGGTATCATCGACTCAAACGACATGAGTTTGAGCAAATTCCGGGAGACAGTGAAAGACAGGGAAGCCTTGGTGTGCTGCAGTCCATGGAGCCGCAAAGGGTCGGACACGACTGAAGGACTGAACAATATGTATTAAGGTATTTCATCCTTTTATAACAACCCTATGAAATGAACTACTAAATATCATTCCCGGTTATAGATGAGGCAACTGAAGCGAAGATTAAGAACCTCGCGAAAAGCACACAATAAATGAACCGGGCTTAGTTACGCTTCCAGCTACACTGAACTCCTGAGCAAGGCCATCAGGGCTTACGCATATATTTATCTCACACAGAATCTAGTATCAGTTTTTACAGAGAGCTCCAAAAAGGCTATCAAAACGCATTTTTTTAGGTGATAGGGAAGTGCAAAGAAATCGGAACCTGCAGTAATCCAAGTCACGATTCGGTCCGAAAGAAGGCTGTTTACTCCTGGTTTTCCAAGAGTAGCGGCGTACACATCTGTGCCTGAACTATGTTCCAGCCTCTCCAATGCAGAGCCTATTCTAGACACAAGGGTCAGCCCGGGGGCCCCCTAAACCTATCTGCAGGTCCAGGGAGCCGGGAAGCGAGCGCGCCCCAGCCTGCGGTGCCTCTGGATTAAGGGGCTTCCGACTCCTCTTGCAGCACCCGGACCCCGGCTCCCTCCCGCGCGCGCCGCTTCCTCGAGCCAGAAGCGCCGGCTGGCCGGTCCAGACGCGCCCGGCAGTTCTCGCCCCCCACCACCCGTGGACTCACGCCCCTCAGCCGGGCCGGCAATTACCCATGGCCTCATACTTAGAATCCGCAGAGAACACCGCTCTCCTGAAGTTCAACTCGCTGCCGCCACAACGAACCACGCGGATGCCCTCTTCCTCCACCATCTTCGCGCACGCGCAAGGACTCTCTACCGCCGGGCCAGCCACCAGCTTCCTCAACGGAAGCCGGTGGGTAGGGAGTCTGTCCCGGCCCACAGGCCGCCAAGAGGGGGCATTCTAGGACTCAGTCTCTATGGTAGGTTTCTATGGTAAGACCCAGCGCCTGTGCGGCCATCTTTGGCTTGGGCAAGTAACATTGAAAAGTGAAAAGTGAAAGTGAAGTCGCTCAGTCGTGTCCGACTCTTTGCGACCCCGTTGACTGTAGCCTACCAGGTTCCTCAGTCCATGGGATTTTCCAGGCAAGAGTACTGGAGTGGGTTGCCATTTCCTTCTCCAGGGGATCTTCCCGACCCACATTAGGACATGTGTAAAAGGTAAATGAGTTTGAATAAACTCCGGGAGTTGGTGATGGACAGGGATGCCTGGCGTGCTGCGATTCATGGGGTCGCAAAGAGTCGGACACGACTGAGCGACTGAACTGAACTGAAAAGGTAAAAGCGAAACAGAGACATAGACACAATGTATTTATATTAGATTCCTCTAAACTGTTGTTTATTATAGATACATTTCTCTCCTGCTTTGTTAACCCTTCTCTATAGTTTCTTCCGCCGGAAGAGAAAGGAGGCCCAAAGTGTCAAGTGACCTCCAGTCTTTCCCCAAACTCTTCCAGTCTTTTTTGCCTTTCTCTTACCTCTGATTTGGGCGCTGCAAGATGACGCCAGCGTTTCGAGCCAACGGCTTGCTTGGTTGCGCAAATTGAGTTCTTGGGTGGAAACGTAGCGTTCTGTATTTTGCACAGCTGTTAGGACCTCTCGTTAGTCGTCCCGTAGTCGTCTTCCTCTGAGCATACATTCCTACAGAACCCTTATAGCTTCATGAGCCTGGCTTTTTCCTTTGGACACCTGGCTCCTACCCCATCTCTCCCACGTTCATTAAATCTTCTCGGCTTTACCCTGGCTAAGGGCTTTAGCCTGCCCCCTGGTTGCTGCTGTTTCGCTCGAGTTTCTGTGGTTTTAGCTTCCCCAGTTAGTCAACCGAATCCCTGAACTCTGAGAATGTTTATGCCTCTCATCTCCATTCCCTTTTGTAAGCTTATATGTTACATATTCGTGGTCCCTATATATTAGGGGGTGCTTCTCTTCGTTGTTTCATTCATTCAATAAACATTTACCAATCTCCTCTGTAATTCTCTTAGGTGTAAAGAGCCACAGACAGCATAACTATAACAGGAACAGGAACAGAAACTGCGTTGATTCTGTAGAAAATTACCACATCCCTCCAGTCTTTGTGGAGGCAAATAATTATTGAGAGCCTTCTATATGTGAGACACAATTCAAGACAGATGTGATCCCTGTCCTGTTACCTTCGATGGGAGAAAGGCAAAAATCTTTAACAAACAAAACGATCACAGATTGTATACTGAAAATAAAATAGGAATATAAGAGAGAGAATAGTTTTCTCTGAGGAGGTTTAGGATTGACCTGATGAATATGTGTTAAGGTTGTATAGTTTGAAAGGTAATAGTTTAACAATTCAATGGTAATACAAATTTGGTATAAAACCAGTGCAGAAATAGAATGGTCCCTCTTGATCCTATTCTCTGTTGCAGAAAGGGGGACCCCTTCCAGGGTTTGAATGGGGGCTCTTGTCTAACACTCGGAAATGAATTGTCTGAGGAGACACACATGCTGATAAAGTGGAGGCTTTATTGGGAGGAGGCACCCAGGTGGAGAGCAGTAGGTAAGGGAAACTGGGAGGACTGTTCTGTCACATGGCTGATGGTTTTCTCTGTCCAATCATTCTGAGTAGGGTCCTTCCTGTTGGCGCATGTATTGCTCAGCCAAGATGGATGCAAGTGAGAAGGATTCTGGGAGGTTAGAGGACGCGTGACATCTCCTTTTTCCCTTTCCTTAACTCTTCCACTTGGTGGCTTATCAGTTCCATGTTCCTCAACAGGACCTTCTGTCATAAAATAAGGCATGGAAGTAGTTACTATGGTGCTTGGCTGGAGTGGGCAGTTTCAGTCAGTTTCCCCTAATATCTCCACCATGAAAAGTTTGGTGTATGTGCTTCTTGATATTTTTATAAGCATACATAGATCAGATCAGATCAGATCAGTTTCTCAGTTGTGTCCGACTCTTTGCGACCCCATGAATTGCAGCACGCCAGGCCTCCCTGTCCATCACCAACTCCCGGAGTTCACTCAGACTCACATCCATCGAGTCAGTGATGCCATCCAGCCATCTCATCCTCTGTCGTCCCCTTCTCCTCTTGCCCCCAATCCCTCCCAGCATCAGAGTCTTTTCCAATGACTCAACTCTTTGCATGAGGTGGCCAAAGTACTGGAGTTTCAGCTTTAGCATCATTCCTTCCAAAGAAATCCCAGGGCTGATCTCCTTCCGAATGGACTGGTTGGATCTCCTTGCAGTCCAAGGGACTCTCAAGAGTCTTCTCCAACACCACAGTTTAAAAGCATCAATTCTTTGGCGCTCAGCCTTCTTCACAGTCCAACTCTCACATCCATACATGACCACAGGAAAAACCATAGCCTTGACTAGACGGACCTTTGTTGGCAAAGTAATTTCTCTGCTTTTGAATATGCTATCTAGGTTGGTCATAACTTTCCTTCCAAGGAGTAAGCGTCTTTTAATCTCATGGCTGCAGTCACCATCTGCAGTGATTTTGGAGCCCAGAAAAATAAAGTCTGACACTGTTTCCACTGTTGCCCCATCTATTTACCATGAAGTGATGGGACCGGATGCCATGATCTTCGTTTCCTGAATGTTGAGCTTTAAGCCAACTTTTTCACTCTCCACTTTAACTTTCATCAAGAGGCTTTTTAGTTCCTCTTCACTTTCTGCCATAAGGGTGGTGTCATCTGCATATCTGAGGTTATCAATATTTCTCCCGGCAATCTTGATTCCAGCTTGTGTTTCTTCCAGTCCAGCGTTTCTCATGATGTACTCTGCATATAAGTTAAATAAACAGGGTGACAATATACAGCCTTGACGTACTCCTTTTCCTATTTGGAACCAGTCTGTTGTTCCATGTCCAGTTCTAACTGTTGCTTCCTGACCTGCATACAAATTTCTCAAGAGGCAGGTTAGGTGGTCTGGTATTCCCAATCTCTTTCAGAATTGTCCACAGTTTATTGTGATCCACACAGTCAAAGGCCTTGGCATAGTCAATAAAGCAGAAGTAGATGTTTTTCTGGAACTCTCTTGCTTTTTCGATGATCCAGCGGATGTTGGCAATTTGATCTCTGGTTCCTCTGCCTTTTCTAAAACCAGCTTGAACATCAGGAAGTTCACGGTTCACATATTGCTGAAGCCTGGCTTGGAGAATTTTGAACATTACTTTACTAGCGTGTGAGATGAGTGCAATTGTGCGGTAATTTGAGCATTCTTTGGCATTGCCTTTCTTTGGGGTTGGAATAAAAACTGACCTTTTCCAGTCCTGTGGCCACAGCTGAGTTTTCCAAATTTGCTGGTATATTGAGTGCAGCACTTTCACAGCATCATCTTTTAGGATTTGAAATAGGTCAACTGGAATTCCATCACCTCCACTAGCTTTGTTCTTAGTGATGCTTCCTAAGGCCCACTTGACTTCACATTCCAGGATGTCTGGCTCTAGGTCAGTGATCACACCATCGTGATTATCTGGGTCATGAAGATCTTTTTTGCACAATTCTCCTGTGTGTTCTTGCCATCTCTTCTTACTATCTTCTGCTTCTGTTAGGTCCATACCATTTCTATCCTTTACTGAGCTCATCTTTGCATGAAATGTTCCTTTGGTATCTCTGATTTTCTTGAAGAGATCTCTAGTCTTTCCCATTCTGTTGTTTTCCTCTATTTCTTTGCATTGATCACTGAGGCAGGCTTTCTTATCTCTCCTTGCTATTCTTTGGAACTCTGCATTCAGATGCTTATGTCTTTCCTTTTCTCCTTTGCTTTTGGTTTCTCTTCTTTTCACAGCTATTTGTAAGGCCTCCTCAGACAGCCATTTTGCTTTTTTGCATTTCTTTTCCATGGGGATGGTCTTGATCCCTGTCTCCTGTACAATGTCACGAACCTCAGTCCATAGTTCATCAGGCACTCTATCTAGTTTCCTTAATTAAAAATAATCTAATCTGACTATCTGCCCTCTTTGTTGCAAACTTCTATGTAAGCTGACTCCTTCCTCTGCCTCCTCGGAGCAGTTTCTTAGGCTACTTGAAATTCTGTCTCCCAGGCTTGAAGTACTAACAATTGCCACCAAATAAACATACAGCTCTCAACTTTTAGGTTGTGTGTGTGTGTTTTCAGTTGAGAAAGCTAAAAGAATTTCACGATTTAATGAGGACTGTGCACAGATTTGCAGATACCACTCTAATGGCAGAAAGTGAAGAGGAACTAAGGAGACTCCTGATGAGGGTGAAAGGAGAGTGAAAAACCTGGTTTAAATCTTCAAAAAAATGAATATCACCCCACCTGGTCCCATCACTTCATGGCAAATAGATGGGGAAACAGTGGAAACAGAGGCAGATTTTATTATCTTGGGCTCCAAAATCACTTCAGTTTGTGACTGCAGCCATGAGATTCAAAGATGCTTGCTCCTTGGAAGAAAAACTGGCAAAACTAGACACCATATTAAAAAGCAGAAACATCACTTTGCCAACAAAGGTCTATACAGTCAAAGCAATGGCTTTTCCAGTAGTTACGTATGGATGTGAGAGTTGGACCATAAAAAAGGCTGAGTGCCAAAGAATTGATGCTTTTGAATTGTGGTGTTGGAGAAGACTCTTGAGAGTCCCTTGGACTGCAAGGAGATCAAACCAGTAAATCCTAAAGAAAATCAGTCCTGAATATTCATTGGAAGGACTGATGCTGGAGCTGAAAATCTTAATACTTTGTCCACCTGATGTGAAGAGCCAAGTCATTGGAAAAGACCCTAATGCTGGGAAAGATTGAAAGCAGGAGGAGAAGTGGGTGACAGAGGATGAGATGATTGGATGGCATCACTGACTCAGTGGACATGAGCTTGAGCAAAATCCAGGAGATAGTGAAGGAAAGGGAAGCCTGGTGTGCTGCAATCCATGGGGTTACAAAGAGTCAGACATGACTTAGTGACTAAACAAGTGCAAAATAAGCCATTAAGTAGAGTCTCAAGTCCTACCCACATAAAAATCAACTTATACAAAACACTATACTTTTAAGTACTTAGACTTAATAAATATTTTATGCTAGTTATATCCCTAAGGGTATTCTAGCTATTCATTACAAGCTTTTACTAAATTTGCCTTACTATATATAAAGGTGTAATTCGCTACACATGGGCTTCCATCGTGGCTCAGCAGTAAAGAACCCACTTGCCAATGCAGGAGATGTGAGTTTGATCCCTGGGTTGGGAAGATCCCCTGAAGAAGGAAATGGCAACCTACTCCAGTATTCTTGCCTGGAAAATCCCATGGACAGAGGAACCTGGCAGGTTACAGTCTATGGGGTCACAAAAGAATAACTTTGCGGCTAAACAACAGCAACTACAGCAACAGAATGACCAGTCACTGACTCTGCTGAGGGCCTGATTTCATGAATCTTTTTTTGGAGCTTCTCTGACCTTAGTCCTTTTCATGTCTATTTGGTTTTGTGTTTATAAGAATTTAGTACACTACTGTGGACACATACACGCACACACGCACATATTCTTAGCCTGTGTGTATACATATATTTGGGGGTGCATTCTAAAATTGTTTCTTCAACTATTAGGGTGCAGAGTTTAACAAGATTACAACCTGGTTGCTAAGAAACAAATGTGAATATAGAGAACACTTTTGACATTTTTAATACAGTATTTATTATTTTTAAACCTGCATTCTAAATTGGTTTCCCAGATACTGCAGAACTTTAAAAAGTTCTTATTGTTTACATACAACTGATGTCTACTCTGTTTTGTTTCCTCATTTTTGAATTAAATTATGTTGATTAATGTATAATTCATAAAATCTGAATTAGATTAAATAATTATCCACTGATACATGCAATCATGAAATTTAATTCAACATGTAAGATGAATTGTCTGAAAATAAATTGTGTTTCTGCATTATTCAAAGTAATGAATTTCTAAGGCCTTTTTTTTTTTTTTTCAAGATACAGTGTTTTTCAACACCTTAGAGTAGACATACAGCCTTTGTGAATTAATTTAGTTTAGAAACTTGACAATTAATTTTTGAAAAACAAGTGAAAATATAAAAACATTAAACAATTATGAAATAGTATATATACTATTATATAAAGTAGTTCATCCATTTAATCTTTTAAAAATCATCTTAATAGGTGTATTCAGTTCAGTTCAGTCACTCAGTCGTGTCCAACTCTTTGCGACCCCATGAACTGCAGCACGCCAGGCCTCCCTGTCCATCACCAACTCCTGGAGTCCACCCAAACCCATGTCCATTGAGTAGGTGATCCCATCCAACTATCTCATCCTCTGTTGTCCCCTTCTCCTCCTGCCCTCAATCTTTCCCAGCATCGGGGTCTTTTCAAATGAGTCAGCTCTTCGCATCAGGTGGCCAAAGTATTGGAGTTTTAGCTTCAGCATCAGTCCTTCCAATGAACACCCAGGACTGATCTCTTTTAGGATGGACTGGTTGGATCTCCTTGCAGTCCAAGGGACTCTCAAGAGTCTTCTCCAACACCACAGTTCAAAAGCATCAACTCTTTGGTGCTCAGCTTTCTTTATAGTCCAACTCTCACATCCATACATGACCACTGGAAAAACCATAGCCTTGACTAGATGGACCTTTGTTGACAAAGTAATGTCTCTGCTTTTTAATATGCTGTCTAGGTTAGTCATAACTTTCCTTCCAAGGGTAAGCGTCTTTTAATTTCATGGCTGCAGTCACCATCTGCAGTGATTTTGGAGCCCAGAAAAGTAAAGTAAGCCACTGTTTCCACTGTTTCCCCATCTATTTCCCATGAAGTGATGGGACCGGATGCCATGATCTTTGTTTTCTGAATGTTGAGCTTTAAGCCAACTTTTTCACTCTCCTCTTTCACTTTCATCAAGAGGCTCTTTAGTTCTTCTTCACTTTCTGCCATAAGGGTGGTGTCATCTGTATATCTGAGGTTATTGATATTTTTCCCAGCAATCTTGATTCCAGCTTGTGCTTTCTCCAGCCCTGTATATAATTGTGTTTTAATGTATACTCTCCTAGTGACTTAAATTTTTTAAAATTAACTTTTTCTAGAGCAGTTTTAGGTTTACAACAAAAGTGAGAGGGAGGTATAGAGATTTTCCATATACTGTGCATAGAAGAGGGGGGGCTTCCGTAGGCATAGCCTCCCCTCTTATCAACACCACTCACCAGAGTTGTACATTTTTTTACCATGGATGAACCTACATTGCCACATCATAATCATGCAAGTTCCTAGCTTACCCAAGTGTTCACTCTGACTGTTGTATGTTCTATAGTTTTGAACAAATTTGTAATGACATCTCCAGCATTATAATATCACACAGAATATTTTCACTGCCCTAAAAAATCCTTTGTGCTCTGCCTGTTCATCTTTCCTCCTCACCCCCACACTTGAAACCACTGATTTTCTTATTGCTTCCATCCCTAGACTTTTCTAGAATATCATATAGTTGAAGTCATACAATATGTAGCATTTTCAGATTGACTTTTTTTGCTTAGTAATATTCATATGTTTCCTTCACGGTTTTTTATAGCATGATAGCACATTTCTTTTTAGTGCTGAATAATAATATTCCATTATCTGAATGTACAGTAGTTTATTTATTCATTCACTCGCTGAGGATGTGACATCTTGGTTGCATCCAAGTTTTAGCAATTATGGATAAAGCCGCTATCACATCCATGTATAGGTTTTGGTGTAGATGTAAGTTTTCAACTGCTTTGGGTAAACACCAAGGATTGCTATTACTGAACTGCTTGGTAACAGAATGTTTAGTTTTGTAAGAAACCTCCAAATTATTTCCAAAGGGGTATACTAATTGGCAACCCCACCACAATGTATGAGGATTCTTATTGCTCCATATTCTTGCCAGAAGTTTTTGTTGTCAATGTTCTGGATTTTGGCCATTCTGATAGGTGTATAATTTTATTTTTTAAATAACATATTTTGCTTCCTAATTCAACAAACATTGAATATTTAATATAAGACAGTGTCCTAGTTCCTGGGAATACAAAGATGAGTTAACAAGATATGATACTTATGTTAAGAGTCTCATATGATATTGAGGGATATGGACACAAAAGTGATCATTATGTTATGGTGTAATCAAGTGCAAGTGTCATATATACATGATGATGTGGGTTTACAGAAGGCCCCATGAGCTGATCTGAATTTCTGAGGGAAGTGACGATTCACCTGATTCTTAAAGGATGAATAGAAGTAAGCCGACTCTGTAAAGAAAATTCCAGGTGGATGAACAGCATAAACAAGACCTCAGCTTTTCCCCATGATTTCTCACATGTGAAGATTGAGGAACTGTTATTTGAATCTCCCCCCGGAGATCTTTTATTCTTCATGGTGCTCTGTAAGTGCATGTTAAAGAACAGATCAATTATAGCATCCAGTAACATATGACCCACAATAAATTTTCTATTTTAAAAAAATTTTACGTCAACCATTTGAAGAAAACTGACCTGGTGCTGGAGTCTTCACTTTTACCTGGCCATCCAAGTCTCACCTAGCAACTGTCCTAGTCCTTCATTCCTTACCTGACTCTGCTCTTCCTCAATACACACTACATTACACTCTGCTTCCAAAGGGGCCTATGAGTCTAAATTTCTTCTCCTTCCCTACAACACTCACCCATCCACTCAGAACAGATCTCCGTAAAATACTAGGAAGAAGGTTTCATATCCCATTGGGTTCAGTCACTGTCCATTTTAGTATGAATTTTTTTTCTTTCTGGAGTGATTTATTGGTTGACTTTGATATCAGGGCTTTGTAATCTCAAATTACCTATTCAGAGTGCAATATTAAAGGGCCTGACTTGTTAGATTATTTTCAACTTGGGAAATAAATTATTTTCACATAAAGTAGATGTTCATATGGCAGATGGATTATTTCTACAGTGGTAAATAAAAGCATGATAATTTGAATCAATGATTCCTTATGAGCTATAGGTAAAATCTAGGCTTCTTGATCTGGCAATGAAGTTCAGTTCTATTCAGTCATTTAGTCGTGTCTGACTCTTTGAGACCCCACACAACAGGCCTCCCTGTCCATGACCAACTCCTGGAGTTTACTCAAACTCATGAACACTGAGTCTGTGTTGCCATCCAACCACCTCATCCTCTGTTGTCCCCTTCTCCTCCTGCCTTCAATCTTTCCCAGCATTAGGGTCTTTTCAAATGAGTCAGTTCTTTGCATAGGGGGCCAAAGTATTGGAGTTTGAGCTTCAACATCAGTCCTTCCAATGAATATTCAGGACTGATTTCCTTTAGGATGGACTGGTTGGATTCTTCGGCGCTCAGCATTCTTTATAGTCCAACTCTCACATCCATACATGACTCCTGAAAAAACCATAGCCTTGACTAGATGGACCTTTGTTGGCAAAGTAATGTCTCTGCTTTTTAATATGATGTCTAGGTTGGTCATAAATTTTCTTCCAAGGAACAAGCATCTTTTAATTTCATGGCTGAAGTCACCATCTGCAGTGATTTTGGAGCCCCCGCAAAATAAAGTAAGCCCCTGTTTCCCCATCTATTTGCCACAAAGTGATGGGACTAGATGCCATGATCTTAGTTTTCTGAATGTTGAGCTTTAAGTCAATTTTTTCACTCCCCTCTTTCACTTTCATCAAGAGGCCCTTTAGTTCTCCTTCACTTTCTCCCATAAGGGTGGTGTCATCTGCGTATCTGAGGTTATTGATATTTCTCTTGGCAATCTTGATTTCAGCTTGTGTTTCATCCAACCCAGCATTTCTCATGATGTACTCTACATATAAGTTAAATAAGCAGGGTGACAATATATAGCTTTGATGTACTCCTTTCCCTATTTGGAACCAATCTGTTGTTCCATGTCCAGTTCTAACTGTTGCTTCCTACCTGCATACTGCTTTCTCAAGAGGCAGGTCAGGTCATCTGGTATTCCCATCTCTTTCAGAATTTTCCACACTTTATGGTGATCTACACAGTAGTGATCCACAAAAGGCTTTGGCATAGTCAATAAAGCAGAAGTAGATGTTTTTCTGGAACTCTCTTGCTTTTTCCATGATCCAGCGGATGTTGGCAATTTGGTCTCTGGTTCCTCTGCCTTTTCTAAATCCAGCTTGAACATCTGGAAATTCACGGTTCACGTGTTGTTGAAGCCTGGCTTGGAGAATTTTGAGCATTACTTTACTAGCATGTGAGATGAGTGCAATTGTGCAGTAGTTTGAGCATTCTTTGGCATTGTCTTTCTTTAGGATTGGAATGAAAACTGACCTTTTCCAGTCCTGTGGCCACTGTTGAGTTTTCCAGATTTGCTGGCATATTGAGTGCAGCACTTTCACAGCATCATCTTTTAGGATTTGAAATAGGTCAACTGGAATTCCATCACCTCCACTAGCTTTGTTCGTAGTGATGCTTTCTAAGGCCTACTTGACTTCACATTCCAGGATGTCTGGCTCTAGGTCAGTGATCACACCATCGTGATTATCTGGGTCGTGAAGATTTTTTTTTGTATAGTTCTTCTATATATTCTTGCCACCTCTTCTTAACATCTTCTGCTTCTGTTAGGTCCCTACCATTTCTGTCCTTTATTGGGCCCATCTTTGCATGAAATGTTCCTTTGATATCTCTAATTTTCTTGAAAAGATCTACAAGAGAAGATGGACATCACCAGATGGCCAACACCGAAATCAGATTGTTTATATTCTTTGCTGCCAAAGATGGAGAACTGTAAACAGTCAGCAAAAACAAGACCGGGAGCTGACTGTGGCTCAGATCATGAACTCCTTGTTGCCAAATTCAGACTTAAGTTAAAGAAAGTGGGGAAAACCACTAGACCATTCAGGTATGACCTAAATCAAATCCCTTATGATTATACAGGGCCATCCTCAGTACCAGTGACTGGATTTCCCTGGTGGCTCGGATGGTAAGGCGTCTGCCTACAATGTGGGAGACCCGGGTATGATCCCTGGGTCAGGAAGATCCCCTGGAGAAGGAAATGACAACCACTCCAGTACTCTTGCCTGGAGAATCCCATGGATGGAGGAGCCTGGTAGGCTACAGTCCATGGGGTCGCACAGAGTTGGACATGACTGAGTGACTTCACTTTCACTATGCTCTGCTGCTGCTAAGTCACTTCAGTCATGTCCGACTCTGTGCGACCCCATAGTCTGCAGCCCACCAGGCTCCCTCGTCCATGGGATTTTCCAGGCAAAAGCAGTGGAGTGGGGTGCCATTGCCTTTTCCGAAGGCACTATGCCCAGTAAATCTTTAGTCCAGTTTTCTGTTGATGGGTGGAGCTGTGTTCCCTCCCAGCTATACCTGGGGCAAACTATGGTGGAGGTAATGAAGATAATGGTGGCTCAGATGGTAAAGCATCTGTCTACAATGCGAGAGACCCAGGTTCGAGTCCTGGGTTGGGAAGATCCCCTGGAGAAGGAAATGGCAATCCACTCCAGTACTATTGTCTGGAAAAGCCAATGGACAAAGGAGCCTGATAGGCTACAGTGTAAGGGGTCCCAAAGAGTCAGACACGACTGAGCGACTTCACTTTCAATGAAGATAATGGAGACCTCCTTCGAAAGATCCCATGCATATACTGCTAGACTCAGTGCCCCCAGCCCTGCAGCAGGCCACCACCGACCCACGCCTCCACTGGAGACTCCTGGACACTACAGGCAAGTCTGGGTCAGTCTATTGTGGTGACACTGCTCCTTTCTCCTGTGTCCTGGTGCACACAAGGTTCTGTGTGTGCCCTCCAAGAGTCTATTTCCCAGTCCTGGGTTGTCCCAGAGCACAGGAAAAACCATAGCCTTGACTAGATGGACCTTTGCTGGCAAAGTAATGCCTCTGCTTTTTAATATGCTATCTAGGTTGGTCATAACTTTCCTTCCAAGGGGTAAGTGTCTTTTAATTTCATGGCTGGAGTCACCATCTGCAGTGATTTTGGAGCCCCCAAAAATAAAGTCTGACACTGTTTCCACTGTTTCCCCATCTATCTGCCACGAAGTGATGGGACCGGATGCCATGATCTTAGTTTTCTGAATATTGAGCTTTAAGTCAACTTTTCCACTCTCCTCTTTCACTTTCATCAAGAGGCTCTTTAGTTCTCCTTCACTTTCTGCCATAAGGGTAGTGTCATCTGCATATATGAGGTTATTGATATTTTTCCCAGCAATCTCTCCTTCACTTTCTGCCATAAGGGTGGTGTCATCTGCATATCTGAGGTTATTGATATTTTTCCTGGCAATCTTGATTCCAGCTTGTGCTTCTTCCAGCCCAGCGTTTCTCATGATGTACTCTTAATATAAGTTAAATAAGCAGGGTGACAATATATAGCTTTGATGTACTCCTTTCCCTATTTGGAACTAATCTGTCGTTCCATGTCCAGTTCTAACTGTTGCTTCCTACCTACATACAGATTTTTCAAGAGGCAGGTCAGGTCGTCTGGTATTCCCATCTCTTTCAGAATTTTCCACACTTTGTGGTGATCCACACAGTAGTGATCCACAAAAGGCTTTGGCATAGTCAATAAAGCAGAAGTAGATGTTTTTCTGGAACTCTCTTGCTTTTTCTATGATCCAACGGATGTTGGCAATTTGATCTCTGGTTCCTCTGCCTTTTCTAAATCCAGCTTGAACATCTGGAAATTCACAGTTCACATGTTTTTGAAGCCTGGCTTGGAGAATTTTGAGCATTACTTTACTAGTGTGTGAGAAGAGTGCGTTGTGCACTAGTTTGAGCATTCTTTGGCATTACCATTTTTTGGGATTGGGGTGAAAACTGACCTTTTCCAGTCCTGTGGCCACTGTTGAGTTTTCCAAATTTGCTGGTATATTGAGTGCAGCACTTTCACAGCATCATCTTTTAGGATTTGAAATAGGTCAACTGGAATTCCATCACCTCCACTAGCTTTGTTCATAGTGATGCTTCCTAAGACCCACTTGACTTCACATTCCAGAATGTCTGGCTGTAGGTGAGTGATAACACCATCGTAATTATCTGGGTCGTGAAGATCTTTTTTTGTGTAGTTCTTCTATGTATTCTTGCCACCTCTTAACATCTTCTGCTTCTGTTGGGTCCATAACATTTCTGTTCTTTATTGAGCCCATCTTTGTCTGAAATGTTCCCTTGATATCTCTAATTTTCTTGAAGATATCCACAAGAGAAAACTCTACACATGGACATCACCAGATGGCCAACACCGAAATCAGATTGTTTATATTCTTTGCTGCCAAAGATGGAGAACTGTAAACAGTCAGCAAAAACAAGACCAGGAGCTGACTGTGGCTCAGATCATGAACTCCTTGTTGCCAAATTCAGACTTAAGTTAAAGAAAGTGGGGAAAACCACTAGACCATTCAGGTATGACCTAAATCAAATCCCTTATGATTATACAGGGCCATGCTCAGTACCAGTGACTGGATTTTCCTGCTGGCTCAGATGATAAAGCGTCTGCCTACAACGCGGGAGACCTGGGTTCAATCCCTGGGTTGGGAATATCCCCTGGAGAAGGAAATGGCAACCCACTCCAGTACTCTTGCCTGAAGAATCCCATAGATGGAGGAGCCTGGTGGGCTACAGTCCATGGGGTCGCAAAGAGTTGGACAGGACTGAGCGACTTCACTTTCACTATGCTCTGCTGCTGCTAAGTCGCTTCAGTCGTGTCTGACTCTGTGCAGCCTACCAGGCTCCCCGTCCCTGGGATTCTCCAGGCAAGAACACTGGGGTGGGTTGCCATTTCCTTCTCCAATGCATGAAAGTGGAAAGTGAAAGTGAAGTCGCTCAGTCGTGTCTGACTTTTAGCGACCCCATGGACTTCAGCCCACCAGACTCCTCTGTCCATGGGATTTTCCAGGCAAAAGCACTGGAGTGGGGTGCCATTGCCTTCTCCGAAGGCACTATGTTCAGTCAATCGTGAATCCAGTTTTCTGTTGATGGGTGGAGCTGTGTTCCCTCCCAACTATTTACCTGGGGTAAACTGTGGTGGAGGTAATGAAGATAAAGAAGGGATCAGACAGTAAGGCGTCTGTCTACAATGCGGGAGACCCGGGTTCGAGCCCTGGGTTGGGAAGATCCCCTGGAGAAGGAAATGGCAATCCACTCCAGTACTATTGCCTGGAAAATCCCATGGACAGAGGAGCCTGGTAGGCTACAGTCTAAGGGGTCGAAAAGAGTCAGACACGACTGAGTGACTTCACTTTCAATGAAGATAATGGAGACCTCCTTCAAAAGATCCCATGCATGTACTTCTAGACTCAGTGCCCCCAAGCCTGCAGCAGGCCACCACCCACACACACCTCCACTGGAAACTCCTGGACACCCACAGGCAAGTCTGGGTCAGTCTGTTGTGGGGACACTGCTCCTTTCTCCTGTGTCCTGGTGCACACAAGGTTCTGTCTGTGCCCTCCAAGAGTCTTTTTCCCAGTCCTGTGTAAGTTCTGGCAGCTCTATGCCAGGGTTAATGGTGACTTCCTCCAAGAGGGCTTATGCCATACTCAAGTCTGCTGTACCCAGAGCCCCTCTTCCTGTGGCAGTCCACTGCTGACCCGTACCTCCACAGGAGACGCTCAAGCACAGTTCTGTCTCAGTCTCTGTGGGGTCCCTGGGTCCTGGTGCACACGAGGTTTGTTTGAGCCCGCTGCTTGCTCTGGCACTGTGCAGCCGGCAATGAAGGACTGACACAAATTGTCCTAACTTTTTTTAATCTATCTTATTTTTCTTGCTTTTATGAACCTCACTGTAGGTATGGTCCTCCTAGCATTCCATGATGATTCTAGATCTGTACCTTTTCTTATGTTGCTTCTACCTGAAATACCGGATTCAGTTCAGTTCAGTTCAGTCGCTCAGCCATGTCCGACTCTTTGCGACCCCATGAATTGCAGCACGCCAGGCCTCCCTGTCCATCACCAACTCCCGGAGTTCACTCAGACCCACGTCCATCGAGTCAGTGATGCCATCCAGCCATCTCATCCTCTGTCATCCCCTTCTTGTCCTGCCCCCAATACCTTCTTATTTTCATTATAAAAACTGAAATCCTTTCTAAGAGTTTTAAATCTTCTCAGTTCTCTTCCATGAATATTCTCATTTATCTTCCTACTTTTTAATCTTCTTACTTTTTCTATATGGTAGCTTGAGTTGTCTCAAGTTAATACTTGATTTGTCTGTGTTTTGGTGTTAACAGATGTATGATCTTAGAGGTCAAGACAGTATATTGTCCTTTTGGATATCATAATGCAGTGTTTCCTGCATTGTGGGTTCCTAATTACCATTTATTGGTTGATGATTTATTAGTATGTAAATTATCTTGGAACCAACCTTATATTCCTGAAGTATTTAATATTATTTGCATGCCAGAGATCTGAGCTGATGATGACTTCAGAACTAGGTATGAAAATTGATTATTAAAAAATGACTGCAAAAATACAAATATACCACGTGGTGGCACCAAAGACACATCATTATTTTTGCAGACTTTGTATTTTACTTGTACCGGAAATTATAATTACCCTATTAGCACATAGAAAAATATTTTTAATATCCAGCTGATATTTAAGCTCAGTAGAGTGTTATTGGATGAGCATTTCTTAGTATAGAAACATTCAAAAAGATCTTTGTAAATCTTTACTTGAATTTATTTACAAAAGATGTCTTTAAGTTCTAGAATTCTTCTATATTGTTTTGAAATCAGATTCCTCTTCCTTCACCATCTTATCCCTTTCTACCTAAAATTTCATGAGCATTAGAAGCTGTTCTTGACATTTGGGTTTTGGGATGGAGGTCATTGGTGGCTCACAGGACATTATATTCTGTAGAATGTGGACCTATACAAATTCCAGCTGTGGATGGTACGTGCAGTTCTTTTGCAGACAGGCTTCTTAGGCATGTTGCCTAAGTTTAATTTCCATGCGTAAAGTCATACTTAAAATATGTAAACTGAAACAGCTGTTAGTCCTCTGAGAATGCACTTGATGCACAGAAGAACAGTTCCCTAGCCTCTCATTCCACCCCCACGTTATTTTGAAACCCTTTTGAATAGGAAAGGGCGTTTTGGAGAGCCATCTAGTGTCTTTGACCCCATTAGTGAGTAGCAGTTTATTTCTGGGAAACCATTGCACCAAATAAATGTTGGATTTTGCTTTAAACTCCTTCCTTGATAACCATAGGATTTCCTCTCCTTCTGTGTAAGCTTTGCTTATTCTTTACTTAGAAAAATATTCACTACTAATACAAGTTTTATTAAACCCAAACTAAATCTCACTGTATTATCATTTAGTAATAGCTCTGACCTTTTATTTTCCTAAAGGTTGGCAGTATTAAAGGCAGATTTTTGTGCAACACCTATGTACCTTTTCATTGCTGTGGTATTTAAGTACTGTATTTAAAAGTATTCTAATATCTGGTTTATGTTGATGATTGCTTATAGAGTTCTAGCCACACAGAATTTGTGCTTCTAATTGTTTCCCCCTCAAGGGTAGTTATTAGTTATTAACTACTTTTGTTTTGTTTTTATTTCTTCTTCCCCCGCTCCCATTTCTCTTTTCAAAGATAATTGTTACAGGCCTAGCTCAGGTTTGTGTGTGTGTGTGTGTGTGTGTGTGTTAGTCACTTAGTCATGTCCAACTGTTTGCAGCCCCATGGACTGTAACCCACCAGGCTCCTCTGTTTATGGAATTCTCTAGGTCAGATTACTGGAGTGGATGGGGAGAGAGATGGGAGGGAGATTCAAAAGGGAGAGGATATATGTATACCTATGGCTGATTCATGTTGAGGTTTGATAGAAAACAACAAAATTCGGTAAAGCAATTATACTTCAATAAAAAAATAAACTAAAAAAAAAAAAAAAGAATACTGGAGTGGTTTGCCATTTCCTTCTCCATGGGACCTTTCCAAGCCAGGGATCGAACCTGGGTCTCCTGCATTGCAGGTGGATTATTTACCAACTGAGGTACCAGGGAAGCAAGATGGGAGGCTTAAACAGGGTTAAGACAGATCCTTTTCTTAAGGAACATTCAATATAACAGGAAAGAAGCACAGATTAGTGGTGCTGGGAAAAGTGGTCATCTACGTGTAAAAGAATGAACCTAGAATACTTTCTAACACCGTACACAAAAATAAACTGAAAATGGATTAAAGACCTAAATGTAAGACCAGAAACTATAAAACTCTTAGAGGAAAACACAGGCAGAACACTCTGACATAAATAACAGCAAGATCCTCTATGACCCCCCTCCCAGAGTAATGAAAGAAAGACAAAAATAAATAAGTGGGGCCTCATTAAACTTAAACGCTTTTGCACAACAAAGGAAACTATAAGTAAGGTGAGAAGACAGCACTCAGAATGGGAGAAAATAATATCAACAAAACAACTGACAATTAATCTCCAAAATATACAAGCAGCTTATGTAGCTCCGTACCAGAAAAATGAACACCCCAATCAAAATGTGGGCAAAAGAGTTAAACAGACATTTCTCCAAAGAAGACATACAGGTCGCTAATAAACACGTGAAAAGATGCTCAGCGTCACTCATTATTAGAGAAATGCAAATCAAAACCACAACGAGATGTCATTTCACACCAGTCAGAATGGCTATACATCAAAAAGTCTACAAACAATAAATGCTGGAGATGGTGTGGAGGAAAGGGAACCCTCTTACACTGTTGGTGGGAATGCAAACTCGTACAGCCACTATGGAGAACAGTGTGGAGATTCCTTAGAAAACTGGGAATAGAACTGCCATACAACCCAGCAATCCCACTGCTGGGCATACACCCCAAGGAAACCAGAACTGAGACACATGTACCCGAGTGTTCATTGCAGCACTGTTTACAATAGCCAGGACATGGAAGCAACCTAGATGTCCACTGGAAGATGAATGGATAAGAAAGCTGTGGTACATATACACATGGAATATTACCCAGCTATATAAAAAAGTGCGTTTGAGTCAGTTCTAATGAGGTGGATGAAACTGGAGCCTGTTCTACAAAGTGAAATAAGTCAGAAAGAGAAAGACAAATACTGTATATTAGCATATATATGGCATTTAGAAAGATGATGCCAGTGATTCTACATGCAGGATATCAAAGGAGACACAGATGTAAAGAACAGACTTTTGGACTCTGTGGGAGAAGGCGAGGATGGGATGGTTTGGAGAATAGCACTGAAACATGTGTATTATCATATGTAAACTAGATGAGCGCAAGTTCAATGCATGAAGCAGGGCACCCAAAGCCAGTGCTCTGGGACAACCCAGAGGGATATGGTTTGAAGGGAGATGGGGGCGGTTCAGGATGAGGGGGACACATGTATACCTGTGGCCAATTCATGTTGATGTATGGCAAAAACCATTGCAATATTGTAAAGTAATTATCCTCTAATTAAAATAAATTAATTAATTAAAAATTTTTTTCTGACCACACAGAAGAGCCAACAACATAAGCTAGGGTAAATGAAGAAGACTTTATCAAGGAGATGTTATTGGAGGTAAGTATTGAATGATAGAAGGAATTTCTCTAGGCAGTGAAGGGTAAAGCAGATTTTTGAGGCAGCAGAATGGAATGAGCACTAGGGTGATGGGTTTGTGGACATAAGGACTCATTTGGTTTTCTTTCAGATACATGGAAGGATAGGTGGTGAGAAAGAACAGAAAGGAAAGGAGATTCCCTGGGGTCCAGTGGTTAGGACTGTCCTTCCACTCGCTGGCAGATGCCTGGATTCACTCCCTAGTCGGGGTACTCTATAAGCCCCATGGTATGGCCAAACAAACAAAAGAGAACCAAAAATCCAAAAAGAAAATGCCCCCAAATGCCTGCACTACTTGGTGCTACCCCTTCCCCTCACAAAAAAAGAGAACTGAAAAGAAGCGTGAGACTAGATTTATTTTTACTTAAACGTTTGGAAATATAAATGCAAAATTTTTTAAAATAAAAAATTTGAGATTATAATTGTAAAGTTTTGATATATGTTTTGACTTATGAAAAGTTTTGATTTATGTTATTTTAAGCTGATAATATATGACTGTTTTTTGCATAGTAAATATTTAATAGGTTTCATAACAGCTGATGTTCTTAAAGTTAGTGGTTCTATGTGAACCAGTAAAATACATCATTGACTAAAAATTTATGCAATTCCAGGTATATTCATATATTTTTGCTTTGTTAAGTAAACATAAAAAAGCATCGTTGAATTTGTCATTGTATTTAATCAAGTCCATAGATATTTAGCTTCTAGATTAAAAAATGAAGCTTTAGTGAAAAGTGTGTCTAATGCATTTGTAGTCTTATAATGTAGAAAAGTTAGTCGCACAAGTGAGTTAGTCGCTCACTTGTGTCTGACCCTTTGTGACCCCATGGACTGTAGCCCACCAAGCTCCTCTGTCCATGGGATTCTCCAGGCAAGAAAACTGGCATGGTTGCCATACCCTTCTCCAGAGGATCTTCCCGACCCAAGGATCAAACCCCAGTATCCTGCGTTGCAGGCAGATTCTTTACCATCTGAGCCACCAGGGAAATCCGTTCTTATGAAACATATGTATAATTATATTTTTGTGTTGGTAATTGATAATTTAGCCTTTATTAATGGCCGCAAAAAGTCGGACACAACTGAGCAAATGAACTGAACTGAACTGAATGGCCAACTTAGATGGCTAAATGATAGCTCTCATGTATATTAAATGTAACAGAAATAACAATTCTCTGGATAGTGTTTTCCTCACAAAAACAAATTCAAAATGAATGTGGAGAAACTTATATTCAAAAAATAAATTCTATGTTATTTTTGTCGAGCTAGCTTTTAGAATCATTGAGAGATATTTCAGGAGCTCTGTGTTTCTTTGATACATAATGCTATTTTACTATTTCTATAAAAATAAGTTAAATTTTCCTAATTCTGGTTTTAGTATTTGTTTTATTCTTAAATATACATCTTTTGGTCTTGCCATTATAGTCTATAGTTGCATGGAAATAGATGATGTTATTTATTGGGATGTATGTGGATATTGGAATCTGCCCTGAAAGTATTTTATGTATATTATTTTTCTACTGGAACAGCATAAAACATACTTCTAATTTAAGAGAGAATCATTCATATTGCTCTCTTACATTTAATGCCTGATATTGAACTTGCTCTTTTTTTCAGCCTGAATTATAGTTCTAAAACAAATAGATTCTTAGTACTTTATTTTCCATTTTAAAGTTTCCCTCAAACTGTGGTTAGGGAGTGGACAGAAAACTATTATGACATTCTGTATGTTTTCTAGTCTGTTTGAGAGACCATAAACGGTAAAACTTCAGTAGTTTCATTTATGGAAGTCAATTGAAAAAAATAATGGCCTAGTAATTTAGTCACAAATTCAGTCTTATGAAAGGGTGTTACAGAGATGGTATTTTTATTTTAATATTAAAACAATTCTATTTTCAGAGTAACGTTAATAGTTTTTAAGGAATTAAGTCATAGTTTTAATCTGAATTTTTCCAGTGACTTAAGGTTTCCCACTTCACCTCCCAATTAGTAGAATGTAAATCTCATTTCCAGATCTTCTTCAGAAAGTATTAAGGAGAAACTAAAGCTAATTTCCTTGTTTCATTAATCTCTTGCACAATATTGTAAGATGAACAGTGCTAACTGAGCAGTTAAACTTGCATTTCTGATTGACTAGGGCATATATCCTGCATTGAGGGAGTATAAAAAAAATCAATAAAATGTAAGGGTATTTCTATAATTCTGTGAGTAGAATCTATCTTGTGTCATTTTGTGAGTGTAATTTTCTGTTGAAACAAAGAAATACTGGTGACTTTCAGAAAGAAGTTTTACTAAACAAGAGTAAATGCCATGAAGTGAAAATTTTATAGACACAGCATCAAATAAGAGTGGATGCATGCTATTTTTCAAGTGAAAGACTGTAGTCATAAAAACTTAAGCTTCTGAAGTACTCAGACCTTCAGTTATTTTATTTTCCTTTGATTGCTTCCAACCTGGGCTTCCACAATCAAAGTAAAGAGGACCAGTTGAATAAATGATCCAGTTCGTTACATCAAAACATCTGAAAGATTTATAAATATTCCTGGATAACTCAGGATAATATGATTAAATGATTATGTCTGAATTTACATGGAGTACCTTTCATCCCTATATTCCACTGTGGTTCAGATCTACATGAGGTCAAAGGAATAGCAGAGATGGTGATTGTTTCTTGTATGGCTTCTATCTAGTGTTTCGAAAGATGATTCAAAGTAAGACCAGTGATAAAAAGATAAATCAGTGTATCTGAATAATTTTTATTATATTCCAATGCCTATTGATATAAAAGTTCCTATTTACTTTTTGAGATGTAATTGACTTGTAACATTGGGTACATTTAAAATGTGCAGTGTGATTGGATACATTTATATTATATTCCAATTTAAAGAATGACTATTAAGAGTCACTGTGGTCACTGAATTATGTACTCTGGGTTGCTTTCCTTCTTAGGCTTTATATCCTTTTATCAGACCAGTATTAAGAATTGATAGCCACAGAATTTTTTAAGAACAGCTTCATTAAGGTATAATAGACAAATAAAGTATATATATTTAAGGTGATGTTTTTGATAGTCACACATGTTTTTCTGAGTCAAATTTGAATAAAATATGTCAAGTCTATTTACATAATAATGCTTTGTACTTTGTTTTGACATCACACCATTGAGAGACAAAAGCAAAACTGTGCACATGTCCGCACACTCTAATTTGTAATACAATGGGCAGCATATGAATGTCTGTGAGACTGAGTTAATTTTCCTTGAGTTTCAGCTTTAGCTGTTGCCTCTTACTTCAAATAAGTATTAGTATTACTTTTACTCAGATTTGTGTTTACTCACCTTTATCCTTCACTCAGAAAGAATGTTGGCTTCCTCGCTTGGAATCAATCCCTTGTGCTAAATAATTGACTAGATAATAAGCACATTTTTTACAATCCCAGGCATTAGAGTGGATTTCATCTTGATCAGCAAATTGAGCACACGGTGGCCAGGTAAACAGAACCAGTCTTGAACAGTCTTAACGTACTCTACTTTCTCCATCCAAAATACTGTGTCCATCCTCAGTGAAAGATCTTTAATCTGCCATCACAGGATTTGGAGTTTATGTTGCTATTACTAGAAAGGCAACTCTAATATTTTTTTTTCCTCCAGAAAATGAAAGACAGAACTCATTTCCTGACTATATGTCTTAAAGCAAAGAAAATGGAGCCTGTCTTTGTTCAGTGCAGTAGTGCTAGTAAAGAAGTGTTGCCTTGCGGCAGTGTTCCTGCAAGATAATTTATTTGCTGCTTTAGAAAGAAATTCTGTTTCCATTAAAATTATGTCTCTGGGTAGGTGATTCATAAGCAGGGGACCTGGAAGTGGATTCAGTCTCTTGAGCCTATTTGCATTCTTAATCATACACAGCTGCTGAGTTGATGGAGGATTTTAGACGTTTCAAAGCAGAAAAAATCTTACCTTCTTCAATTAAAATGTTATATCATGGTCCATTAAACCAATACCAAGCAACATAATACCTTAGAAAACTAAGTTTTGGAGAAGGTGACTATCCCATTCAATATATGGAGAACCTCTTTTTAGGTATTTGAATTGGCTTTTAGTACATAATGATACAAAACAGCTGTAGCTATGTTTTGAGTGGTATAAAGATTCCACTTCACCTCCTCATTCTTACACTTTTCAGGCTCAAGGCAAAGGATTTAAAAACTTTTCAGTTTCTTTTCATCATGCATTTCCTACAATTATTTGGCTTTTTAACTAAATAAACTTCTATAAAGAACCTTTTACAGAAATGGAGTTTGAATGCTGCGTGCTCAGTTGTGTCCAACTTTTTGACACCATGCACTGTAGCCCACCAGGCTCATTTGAAAGTTTACTTGAAGCAAAATAACCTAAAAATGATTGAAAAATATAATCATTTTCTTGACAATTTAGTGTAATCTTAAAGCATCTTCCTATAGGATAGCTATTAATAAACTTTCAAATGCATTTTCTTCTGGGGAAGAACTTGGCCAGCACAGACAGTACAAGTTAAGACATGTTCAACAGATATTTGGGTTGAAGCAGGCAAACTAATTATACTTCTTTTCTCTTTGGATTTACAGGAAGTTATCCAGTTTCTTTAACCCCTATAAATTATAGCTCCATCTTTCTTGCTTTTGTGATGATTTGTCTATGGGCTCTTTGTCTGAATAATATTGAGATCTTACATCATCATTGATGAATTTCCCACACCTTAGAAACAGTGTTAACGAATTAATAGCTTTTTCTTGGCAACTTGTATTTGAATAACATCATGCACAAGTGCTTTTTAATATATAAGCAATCCAGTATAAACCAATTTTCAAGCAGTTTTCCTAGTCACATGGCTAGAGGTTAGAGTTGGGTCAATCACGTTTAATTATGGAACTTTTTCTGTACTGAAATTTTCTTCAATATCTCAAGGAGTACATTTTCTTGTGATGCTTAAGAAGGGGAATGAACTTGATTTTAGACTAAGGAAAAATGCAAGGATAATATTGTAATTTGTGCAGGAAATAGGCACTAAAACTAATTTTTAAGGTTTTAGCAATATGTGCTTTTTTGATGGCCTTGGATATTTCCGAACATAGCTATTAGTAGTGTGAGATAAAATTATTTCAACAGTGCAGTCTACCATGTCTTCATTTTATTTGTGAAATATATTGTTACCAAAAAGTACAGTGTTTTAGGAGAAATATATCTTAAAAAGCACTAGTTCTGTGTTTTTAGAAGTATAGCTTAAAAATTACAATGGGATTGAAATTAAAATTGGCAATTTCCAACACATTATTGTTAACAGATTTTATTTGTTACATTGAACTTTTTTTAAATTAGTAATTCATTTTTTAAAAGACATAACATTAGCACCTAGAAATATGAAAATTAATTACTGTTTGTGAATATACTTTGATCTTAGCTGAAATAAGTTATCTGCATATTTCCCCTTAATCATTGTATGATGTGGTTGCAAATGCTCTAGAAAGAACTAAGCTATTCATATTCATTGCTTTGAAAATAAATTAAGAATTTCAAATGATGCAACAAGTTAATTTATTAGTCCAAAAAATAGTTCCTAAAGGGCCATAAGTATTGACTAAGTTTTGGTAGTAGTTTTAGAAGTTATCAAAGAAACCTTGGGACAGCAGAGATTTTTGACTCAAATGCACTATAGTTCTACATCAGGTTCATGCTTATAGATACCCAGCTGGTTTTATATGCACTGTGAGCATGAAATGATGTGCAAGCGTTTGTCTGTTTTAATTTAGCACAGTATATACGTTATACTTTAACCAGGTTCTTTTGGGTTTCTATTTCCTGTCTATTGCCTCCCCACTGGCCAATATGTAGAACGTTCTATAGAGTGCAATAATCTTAAATTCTGTGACACTAAACTTTGTTAAAGGGTAATTTAATTGCAAATGAATATCCTATGTCTTTTTTTATTTTTGGTGTGTGTTTCTTTTTATTCATTTCTATTCAATTAATTTGAATATTTTCTAGTTAGTAATAAATATATTGATGCTGCTGCTAAGTCACTCTAGTAGTGTCTGACTCTGTGGGACCCCATAGATGGCAGCCCACCAGGCTCTCCCGTCCCTGGGATTCTCCAGGCAAGAACACTGGAGTGGGTTGCCATTTCCTTCTCCAATGCATGAAAGTGAAAAGTGAAAGTGAAGTCACTCAGTCGTATCTGACTCTTAGCGACCCCATGGACCGCAGCCTACCAGGCTCCTCCATCCATGGGATTTTCCAGGCAAGAGTACTGGAGTGGAGTGCCATTGCCTTCTCTGAAATATATTGATAAAAATGGCTAATACTTATAGAGAAACCTCCTGTATGCCAGCAGATTTTGCTGGATTATCTGATTTATTTCTCACAGTTAACCTATAAAGTAGATACAGTTATTATCATTTTGTAGGCAAGAAAACTGAGACACACAGATATTAAATAATTCATCCAAAATTGTATACTTAGCAAATGGCAGAACCAATGTTTGTATCCAGACGATCTGTCTCCAGAGCCTTTGCTTAGGCTCTGTTAATAGGAAAAAATTGAAAGGAAGTACATATTTGATAATTAAATTAGTATGAATCACCTGTGTTCTTAGACACAAAACATAAACAAGAAAAGCAAGTAATTTGGCTTAAAATAAAATAGTTTGTAAAAAGCAGAACACTCAAGTTCTACATTTCTTTTTAGAATTTCTTTTGGATAAAAAAGGCAGTACATACATGTAAATGAAAAACCAGACATTTAACAAAAATTGCAAATAACTATAATCCATCTGAAAAACACTGTTAGTACAAATACTATATCTCTGTAGGGCTTCTCAAGTGGCTCAGTGGCAAAGAATCTGCCTGCCAATACAGGAGACATGGGTTCGATCTCTGGGTTGGGAAGAAATCTGGAGAGAAAGTGGCAACCCTCTCTGGAACTCTTGCCTGGAAAATCCCATGGACAGAGGAGCCTGGTGGGCTACAGTCCATACTGTTGCCAAGAATCAGACATGACTGAGCACACATGTACATATCTCTTTAGATACTCTATATGTATATATTTTATATATTATTGATGTTTTACAAATACAGAACCTTGCCATGTATGTTTTATAATTTGCAGTATTTTCTCAAACACTTCATTATGTCAGAACAGCTCAGACTGATACATAAACTTGGCCAACTTAGGATAATGTGGTTAATTGTTTGTGTTAATCTTTAACTGGAGTGCCTTTCATTACTGCACACCATTGTGGTTCTATTCTACATGAGATCAAGATGGTGATTGTATCTTATATGGAAGATAATTAGATGAATTTTTATATCTACTATACCTCTATTAACTAATTAGATTGTTTCAATTTTATTATAGCAAAAAGTGTGATTAATTACTAAAATATATATGAAAACATCTAAAAATGCAAAACACTTTAATATACTTAAAGTGTTGTAAAACTTTATGCAGATATGCAGATGACACCACCCTTATGGCAGAAAGCAAAGAGGAACTAAAGAGCCTTTTGATGAAAGTGAAAGAGCAGAGTGAAAAAGTTGGTTTAAAATTGAGCATTCAAAAAACTAAGATCATGGCATCTGGTCCCATCACTTTACGGCAAATAGATGGAGAAACATTGGAAACAGTGACAGACTTTATTGTTTTAGGCTCCAAAATCACTAAGATGGTTACTGCAGCCATGAAATTAAAAGACACTTGTTCCTTGGAAGAAAAGCTATGACCAGGCTAGATAGCATATTAAAAAGGAGAGACATTACCTTGCTGACAAAGGTCCATCTAGTCAAAGCTGTGGTTTTTCCAGGAGTTATGTATGGATGTGAGAGTTGGACTATAAAGAAAGCTGAGTGCTGAAGAATTGATGCTTTTGAACTGTGGTGCTGGAGAAGACTCTTGAGAGTCCCTTGGACTGCAAAGAGATCCAGCCAGTCCATCCTAAAGGAGATCAGTCCTGAATATTCATTGGAAGGACTGATGCTGCAGCTGAAGCTCCATTACTTTGGCCACCTGATGCAAGGAGCTGACTCATTGGAAAAGGCGCTGATGCTGGGAAAGACTGAAGGCAGGAGGAGAATGGAACAACAGAGGATGCAATCGTTGGATGGCATCACCAAGTCAATGGACATGAATTTGAGCAAGCTTTGGGAGATGGTGAAGGACAGGAAGCCTGGTGTTCTGCAGTCCATGGGGTCACAAAGAGTTGGACATGACTGGGTGACTGAACAACAACAAAAAGTATTATAAAAGTTTTATAACAAGCACATACACAATTTGGGGATATTTATTTTATTCCAAAGAGTTCTTTCACCCAAATTATTGTATCTCTAAGCTTGGTTTCCATCTTGCTTTTGAAATTATATGCTAATTATGGACCTTGTATCTATGAGACATAGTTGTGGAGAAAGAGGGGGAGGGGAAGCCCATTTCTTTCTACTATACTAGTGGTTTCCAAATTTACTGCATGTACCCTAGTGGGGTACTCAACCAAAGAAAGAAAATTTTAGAAAGGTGCAAACTGAGAATGCTGCTGCTGCTAAGTCGCTTCAGTCATGTCCGACTCTGAGCGACCCCATAAACGGCAGCCTACCAGGCTCCCCGTCCCTGGGATTCTCCAGGCAAGAGTACTGAGTGGGGTGCCATTGCCTTCTCGGAACTGTGAATGAGAGAGGTTTAAATAATCTGAGATCACACACTAGCTTTTTCATCTAGTATACTTACTATTGGGCTTTCCTCGTGGCTCAGCAGTAAAGAATCCTCCTGCCAATGCAGAAGACACAGGCTCAATCCTTGGGTCAGAGAGATCCCCTGGAGAAGGAAATGGCAACACATTCCAATTTTCTTGCCTGGGAAATCCCATGGACAGAGCAGCCTGGCGGCCTATAGTTCATGGGTTGCAAAAGAGTCAGAAACGAGTTAGTGACTAAACAACAGCAACATTTACCATTAAGAACATATCTATACATTTCTTAAATTTGAAAGAGTTTAATAAAGCTTCCCTGATGGCTCAGATGGTGAAGAATCTGCCTGCAATGCCGGAGACCTAGGTTCTATCCTTGAGTTGGGGAAAATCCTCTGGAGTAGGGAATGACAACCCACTTCAGTATTCTTGCCTGAAGAATTCCATGGACGGAAGAGCCTAGATGGAAGAGCCTGGCAAGCTACAGTCTATTGGGTAGAAAAGAGTCAGACATGCCTGAGCTACTAACACACACAAAGCTGATATCAGTAAGAAATTGGGACCAAATGGTAATAAAGTATCTTATAGCAGGACAAAATATCAAAAAGAGATATTTGAGTATATTTCTCACTCAAATATCCTAATTCCTATCTAGTAGATGTTTTATATATATTCTTTGTTACTAGTATATTCTAAATGCCAACAAAACAGCAACAAAAACATGTAGCTACCACTTTTCATGCAAAATTATGAAATTAACCAATAACCTCTTAAGAATGGCATTCTATACTACCTTTGCTCAACTTTTACTTAGAGATGTGTACTATCAGCTATTATTTTCCTAAAACTGTTAATTAAAACAAATAATTTAGTAGTGACAAGAAATTCCAAGTTGCATCTGGCATCTCTAAGATAAAAACCGAAGGAGAACTTTTGGAGCTTATTGATACTTTTATTGTGTGTGTGATGAAGAACAAGCATTCACCTAGAAGTGGTTTGGGAAAATAGAAGAGAAGAGACTAAAGTTTGGTCTACAAATTGTAATGTAAAATTGGAACTATTAATTGATGAACATTCTTTCATTGCTTTCCAGCTTATATCTACATTATGCTTTTCTTTATAAATTCATTTCATTCTAATTCATTATGTAAAAATGATCATTGTTCATAGAGTCATGAAAAGTATGGAAAAATCTTAAGTGATGTTAAAAAGTGTTCAAAAAAGTATGACATAGAACTTGTCTTAGGCATTTTTGGATAGTTTCTCATCATTTATTTAAAGTAAATTGTTTTTGTAGTGTTAAAGTGGAAGTAATTTTATTGACTTTGAAATTCTTTTTAGATGATCATGCTTATGATGACTCAAATTTTCCTGGTACCTTTTTAATTTAAAGAACTTTGTGGAACCTTCAATAACAAGCATTGTACTCTAAGAGAATAACAAATTCTGGAGCTGCTATAAACCATCTCATGAAAAGACAAACCTAAAATGAGTGACTAAAATAAAGTGTGTAAATCAAGACGAATTACTGTTCAGTGTAGTTTAGAGTAGGTTCAGTGTCATGAACAAAATGTGACTATCTGGGATGGGAACCATTTTTAATTAGGTATTCTGTATGGAGAAGGAAATGGCAACCCACTCCAGTGTTCTTCCCTGGAGAATCCCAGGGATGGGGGAGCCTGGTGGGCTGCGTCCATGGGGTCGCACAGAGTCGGACACTACTGAAGCGACTTAGCAGCAGCAGCAGCTTTCTGTGAGCGTCATCTCACTTTTTTGAATACCTTCCCCCTACCACCTTGACTCTCAATCTTTGTGCCTTTATAAGCCTGTAAAAGAGGAAAATATTTTACGAGTCTCTGACTTTGTCATGTGATTAGTTTGCTGAGTTTGCTTTGTTATAACAGAATACCTTAGACTAGGTGGCTTAAACAGCAAACCTGTATATCTCACAGTTTCGGAGGCTGAAATTTGAGATCAGTGTGCCAGCATGGTTGGATTCTTGGTTGAAGGTCCTCTTCCTGGTTTGCAGACAACCATCTTCTCATTGTATTTTCATATGGCAGAGACCAGAGAGGGGAACCAAGTTCTCTTGTTTCTCTTTATGAGGGCACCAATACCATCATGTGGATTTCACACTCGTGACCTAATTACTTCCTAATGGTTCCATCTCCAAATAATATCACATTGGGGATTAGGAGTTTCAACATAAATTAATAAAGTTTGGGGGCGGGGCATGATCATCTCATCCATTGCATAACCCTTCCATGCTTATTTGTGTTTTAAAGAACATTTGTATGAAGAACCTTAAAGGAATTTTTTTTTAGAAGCTTCTTGATATTCTTTAGTCTTATCACATAAATATCTCTCTTAGAGAATCACCTTCTGCAGCTGCTTTAAGCTTGATGTTGTCCAGGAACAACTTAACTTTTCTGCAAGAGGGATAAACCTTTGAAAAAAAAAAAGCATAGCAATGACTAGTAGCAATTATAAGGATTGGTTGCTTTTCAATTTTTGCTTTATTAAGGCTTGCTTATTGGTTGCTTGTGATTGGGAGGTGTGCCCAAGAGGAGGCCTAACATAGTTTCTGATTAATATAGTTCAGCAGAGGGAACTTGCCTACTCAGCATGGGGAAATGTAAAAAATATGGCTGAGAAGGAGCTAAAATTAAGTGGACAGAATGTCTTTTCATGCATGAACAGCAGGCAGGCAGTGTGGAGCTGGTGTGTGGTGAAGGCCCTGCATGTCTTGAAGAGTCAAATAATATTTCTTGCCCCTGTAACTGAGAAATATTGAGGGAGTTTTGCATAAAAGTTCATTTCTTTTGGCATTCTAGGAATGGCAGACCAAAGAGAAGCTATAAGAATGGAGGGGTCAGACCTGGTTATTAAAAGAACCACTTATCACTTTATGACTAATGTTTTTTGGTAGATTAGGAGTTTGTTTGTATCACTGTTGTCCAGGGGAATCCAACTTCAAATCTCTCTGCTATAAACAACATTCCTTAAACCATGAACCCATCCAATCAACCATCAGACATTATACAGATGCTGCTTTGACAATGACTCACATTCCCTTTCTGGGTGGAAATGAAAGTCTTATAAAATTTAAGCAGATAGTTAGACTAGAAAGATAGGTCTCTGTAGTTCTAGCCAGTGTTTAAGCTGATAAAATAGTTTAAAAATGAATTAATAGGACTGTGTAAAACCTTTAAAATATGAAAATTTTCATTTACTATAAAATAGCATGTTGTCTAATCCTATTTTGTTATTAGTTTTATTTCAATTTACAATTAATGTTATGAGTAAACATCAATGTTGCCAGACCCAAGGCTGGAAAATCGTAGTACCTTTACACACAGGGAGTGAAGTCCCAGCTGGAACCAACTTCTTTTTGTATTTTTCTGTAAAAAAATTTGGAAGATTTAAAAAATGTGTCCCAAATGTGGGAGACTGTGAGTTCCAGGGTCACACATATGGTGCTAAATTGGCATTGCTAATTGGGAGCAAACTGGACTTATTTTAGTCTATTTATTCTTACAATTATATTTCTCATTTGTGGTAGAGTTCTGTGTAACAAACAGGAGTAATAAGACTACAAAGGCAACCCAGATGTAACTAGTATACAGTACCCCACTTCCTTTTTTTTTGATAGATAGATAGATGTGGCATGTCTTAAATTAATTCCCTTTGCTTGATGACAGTACTCTCAAGGTAGGTGCTTAAGCTGTTCAGGTGAGCAAATAATTTATGACCAGACCAAATACAAAGAGAGGATGTTAAACAAAGCTTCTGAGCAGGGCTAGAAAGTAGTTGCTGCTTCAAATGATTCCCAGCAGATTGGGTCACATGAAAAGTGAGATTTATTGTTGCTGATGACTCCTACTAACACTGCAGTGAGTTCTCACTCTGTCTTACCCCTTCCTTCCCCCCCACTCTGCTGCATGGCTTGGTCCAAGAGGTTTATAGTCTGGAAGAGATGGGAGGGAGGGGGACTACTCTCCTGGTGGTAAACTCAGATGGTTTGCTTCTTTAGATCAGGAGATGTGGAAGCACATTGGTCTTGTAAAGTTGAAGGACCAAGGAAGACACAGTCTTTACCATGAGAGGTAGGAAAATGCAAACCCTGATTTTGTCTTTTAAGAGTTAAAAAAGAGGGCGAGACAATCATTCGATATGAATGTTGAAGTTTGAGACAACCAAGAGCACAGGGGCACAATACCTGGACTGTTGAGAGTATGGTCAAAGTCAGTATGACATTTTTGAGGAAGTATTTCCTGACTTTTTTACATGAATTTCTAGTTCTGTTGGAATCCCAAGATCTATCAACAGAGTTGTAAACAAACTCTGTCTTGGTACTGCATTGGTTTTTCACATTTGCAAATTTTTCTTTCCAGGTTCATGTGGAATTTTGAGTGGTTGAATCAAGCTCAGTGCCTAACTTTTAAGACATAACCTGATACATAAAAGTAAAAGTGGTTCTGTACTTTCCAATATTAAATTTTCTCAAATTATTTTGTTTTTAAAATGGGAATAAAGGAATATTATAATGTACTGACATGACAAGGGAATTTTTAATAAAAATTAAGCTAATATCTCCAGAGAAGGCAATGGCACCCCACTCCAGTACTCTTGCCTGGAAAATCCCATGGACGGAGAAGCCTGATGGGCTGCAGTCCATGGGGTTGTGAAGAGTTGGACACACTGAGCAACCTCACTTTCACTTTTCACTTTCATGCATTGGAGAAGGAAATGGCAACTCACTCCAGTGTTCTTGCCTGGAGAATCCCAGGGACGGGGGAGCCTGGTGGGCTGCCGTCTATGAGGTTGTACAGAGTTGGACACGACTGAAGCCACTTAGCAGCAGTAGCAGCAAGCTAATATCTCAGCTGAGCATCAATAACTTACATGGACTAGTTATGTAATGGGGACACCATTTCCACATGATGAAAACTTAGTAACATTGAGATGTATAATTAATGTGAGGAAAATATATCTGTTTAAATGGAAAAATTAGGGACCTATTAGCAGTAGCATCAACACGTTATATCACCCCAGTCATCCTAGTGCTGCTTTTTGTGACCCTGAACCGTCAGCCTTCGTCTAAGGAGTCACCAGATTTGTTACTTTTGTGAAATGAGAGAAACAGGTTATCATTTAAAGTTTGTCATCATCAGTGGGATGATAGCCACAAATCAGGGATGTTCTCCATAATTCTGTCATGCAGCCTAGGAACTTTTTCAGCTCTAAACTGAATGTCCTGCAGAGCATGTCTGTCAGATGTTGTATATAGAACACAGGAACCTCCATTTCAGATCTAAACCTCAATCCATCTTAAAAGATCCAGCCAAATTTGAGTCTTAGAGCATTTGTTACTTTCAGAGTAGTTTTTTAAAAAAAAAAATCTTTGAAAATAGCAACCACCAATTTTGCTAATGACTTACCTTTTAAGCCAACTTTAATAAACTCACATTTAAACTAAACAGACTTGACCAAAAGGAAAACTTTATTACTTTAAGAAATTAGCTTCTATTAATACAGTGAGTATCTTACCCCCAGGTGATGGTTTCAGAGCATGGCATTAGTTCCGTTTTAATGAATTCCAAAAATCAATTACCAGTGCTTTATTAATTTGTTATAAATGGATCAATTTGTTAAATAAATCCAGGAAATGGCTTCCAAGTACTGAATACCTAATCTTTTTTTTTTCTTGTATTCATTTAGACTGTAAAGAAAAGACTGCAGTTGGAAACTGGTTATTTAGATCATTAAACAATCTTGGATATAGGTGAGCATAGTCCATACCACATGCTCTTGTGACCTTTGAGAGCAAGGCAGCCAAGAGTAAGTATTTGGATAGCTTATTATCCCAATATTTTATGCCTGATTTTTCTGTCTGTAACCCTTAGCTCTTAACCTTATTTCCCCCCTTCCTCTATTCCAACCCCATGGCCCTGCTTTGCTAGGCAGCAGCAGCAAGATTTGACTTTATTCACATTAATTCTAACTTGTCTTCTGTTCCCTTCTTTTGGGGATTTTTCTCCATTAGGACACGTGGACAGTCAAGTTTACCTTTACTCTTTGATCCGGCAGAAGTTTTGCTCAAATTTGGTAGTTTCAATCATCTTGACATTTTAACTAAAAATAAATATTTTATTTACTAGATCTGTTTTTGTCCTTCTGTAAACCATTTTGGTGACTCTTGAGTCATACCACATACTTACATTCTGCTCTGACTATGCGTATTTTAGCTTGAAGGACCAAGCCATCTGGGTATGTGCTATTGTGGTCTGTGCTGGTGAGTTTCTAGACCTGGGGTTGCTAAGCTGGTGAACCTGTAGTTAAGCACAGAATGATCCTCTGGGGACACATTTTACAACATTATGCTTTATTTAGGCAATGTTTTGGGCTGGAATTTACAGATTTGGGGCATGCCCTGGAGAACCAGGAGGTCCATAAGAGTTCACATCTGTTCCGTGGCTCTGTCATCTTGTTCATTAGAATAGACAGACCGGTTTGTCTCCACTGATGAAGGTGTTTTCACAATTCAAAATACTTCACAGTATTTCCAGGTTTCATGAAATTTAATGAGAGACAAAATGTGTTGATGAAATCTAGCTTCTTAATGCAATAATATCTTCTTTTCAGTTTTCAGATATATTTAGAATTACTGAAAACTTATTAATGTCGGTAGGTCATTAGAAGTTAAAATTTCCCAGTTGCAGTCATCTTCAGTTCAGATTGGAATAGCAGTTGTTTTCATTAATGATCCAGTTAATGATCACAGTATGTATGTGTTTGAGGTGTGAGGATTAGGAGCTCTAGCTGATTGTATTTTCTTCTCCTGAGGAGTCAGCAATAATGTCACAGACCCTTTACAAATTTTGAGCAGATTGTACTTGGTTGTAAAGCCAAATTGTGTTTTCCAACCTAAAACTTATAGAGTTTTATAAATATTGTACTGGCAGTAAGGATTTGGGCATTCTAAAGACACCAGATCAGATAAATTCTCTGAGGGAAAAGGTAAGAAATCTTGGAAAAAATTCCTAGAATCTTTTCCAATTTGTCCATAATGATTTCATTTAAAAGTTTATTTTTATAGTATGATGAATAAAATATTTCCATATTTGAGTTTCCATATTTCTCTCGGCATGTTACTTCCCAAAAGTAATTTATTAAAAACTCTTTTAAAATACCATAAAACTATCATAGATCTAAAGGACTAGATCTGATAGACAGAGTGCCTGATGAACTATGGACAGAGGTTCATGACATTGTATAGGAGACAGGGAGCAAGACCATCCCCAACAAAAAGAAATGCAAAAAAGCAAAACTGCTGTCTGAGGAGGCCTTACAAATAGCTGTGAAAAGAAGAGAAGCCAAAAGCAAAGGAGAAAAGGAAAGATACCCATTTGAATGCAGACTTCCAAAGAATAGCAAGGAGAGATAAGAAAGCCTTCCTCAGTGATCAGTGCAAAGAAATAGAGGAAAACAATAGAATGGGAAAGACTAGAGATCTCTTCAAGAAAATTAGACATACCAAGGGAACATTTCACGCAAAGATGAGCTCAGTAAAGGACAGACATGGTATGGACCTGACAGAAGCAGAAGATATTAAGAAGAGGTAGCAAGAATACACAGAAGAACTGTACAAAAAAGATCTTCACGACCCAGATAATCACGATGGTATGATCACTCACCTAGAACCAGACATCCTGGAATGTGAAGTCAAGTGAGCCTTAGGAAGCATCACTATGAACAAAGCTAGTGGAGGTGATGGAATTCCAGTTGAGCTATTTCAAATCCTGGGAGATGATGCTGTGAAAATGCTGCACTCAATATGCCAGCAAATTTGGAACATGCAGCAGTGGCCACAGGGCTGAAAAGATCAGTTTTCATTCCAATCCCTAAGAAGGCAATGCCAAAGAATGCTCAAACTACTGCACAATTGCACTCATCTCACACGCTAGTAAAGTAATGCTCAAAGTTCTCCAAGCCAGGCTTCAATAATACATGAACCGTGAACTTCCAGATGTGCACGCTGGTTTTAGAAAAGGCAGAGGAACCAGAGATCAAATTGCCAACCTCTGTTGGATCATCAAAAAAAGCAAGAGAGTTTCAGAAAAACATCTATTTCTGCTTTATTGACTATGCCAAAGCCTTTGACTGTGTGGATCACAGTAAACTGTGGAAAATTCTCAAGAGTTGGGAATACCAGACCACCACCTGACCTGCCTCTTGAGAAATCTGTATGCATGTCAGGAAGCAATGATTAGAATTGGACATAGAACAACAGACTGGTTCCAAATAGGATAAGGAGTACATCAAGGCTGTATATTTAACCTTATTATTTAACTTATATTATTATTTAACTGTATATTTAACCCTGCTTATTTAACTTATATGCAGAGTACATCATGAGAAATGCTGGGCTGGGTGAAGCACAAGCTGGAATCAAGATTGCTGGGAGAAATATCAATAACCTCAGATATGCAGATGACACTACCCTTATGGCAGAAAGTGAAGAACTAAAGAGCCTCTTGATGAAAGTGAAAGAGGAGAGTGAAAAAGTTGGCTTAAAGCTCAACATTCAGAAAACAAATATCATAGCATCCCGTCCCTTCACTTCATGGCAAATAGATGGGGAAACAGTGGAAACAGTGACAGACTTTATTTTTTGGGCTCCAAAATCACTGCAGATGGTGACTTCAGCCATGAAATTAAAAGATGCTTGCTCCTTGGAAGAAAACTTATGACCAACCTAGATAGCATATTGAAAAGCAGAGACATTACTTTGCCAAGAAAGATCCATCTAGTCAAGGCTATGGTTTTTCCAGTAGTCACGAATGGATGTGAGAGTTGGACAATAAAGCTTAGCGCCAAAGAGTTGATGCTTTTGAACTGTGGTGTTGGAGAAGACTCTTGAGAATCCCTTGAACTGCAAGGAGATCCAACCAGTCCATCCTAAAGGAAATCAGTCCTGAATATTCATTTGAAGGACTGATGCTAAAGCTGAAACTCCAATACTTTGACCACTTGATGTGAAGAGCTGACTCATTTGAAAAGACCCTGATGCAGGGAAAGATTGAAGGCAAGAGGAGAAGTGGACAACAGAGGATGAGATGGTTGGATGGCATCATGGACTCAATGGACCTGAGTTTGAGTAAGCTCCTGGAGTTGGTGATGGACAGGGAGGCCTGGCATGCTGCAGTCTATGGGGTCACAAAGAACTGAACAGGACTGAACAATTCAACTGAACTGATCATAGAGTCATAGAATGTAGAGCCAGATGATATCTGATTGACAATATTTGATCATAGCTATTCCATGTAGCTTAAGATAGGATATTAGGTATTTTTTTTGGTAGTTCTTTCATTCATATTTCCTGGGATCAGATTGCCTAAGGCACTGGGGATGATCTTATACTCTTGTTGATTAGTACCAGTGCCTAGAACATAAAATGTCCTGTAAAATGTCTGTAGAATGGATGAATGAGAGAATGAATGGAACGTAGGATGTATATACCAGATAGAGTGAAGTGCTGCTCTCTGTTTAGCATTACTCTTACTTAATTACATGAAAACAAAGGGAGCATAATTGCCTTTCAGTTGGTGAATGTACTAGGTTCCTAGTTTTTGATTTAGTTTTCTTCCTCCTTTAGCCTCCTATACCTATAATCTATTGTTTACAGAACAGTGACTTTTATTTTTATATTATTATTTTTAATTGGAGTATAGTTGCTTTACAGTGTTCTTGGAGTTTCTGCTGTACAGCAAAGTAAATCTGTCATATACATATATCCCCTCTTCCTTGGATTTCCTTCTCATTTAGGTCACCACACAGCATTGAGTAGAGTTTCCATGCTATACAGTCAGTTCTCATTAGTTAGCTATTTTATATAAAATAGTATTAGTTATGGAGAAGGGAATGGCAACCCACTCCAGTACTCTTGCCTGGAAAATCACGTGGATGGAGGAGCCTGGAAGGCTGCAGTCCATGGGGTCGCACAGAGTCAGACATGACTGAAGCGACTTAGCAGCAGCAGCAGCAGCAATATTAAGTTATCTTTTTTATACATAGTACTGTATATATGCCAGTCCCAGTCCCCCAATCAATCCCCCAAACTCCTCGCCCCCTGATATTCAGACATTTATTCTGTAGAAAACAGTGACTTTTAAAAAACATAAATAATATAATGTCACACTTATGTTTTGAATTCTTCTAATTTTCAATGTAGCTAGTACAAAATTCAACCATTTATCATGACCTATGAATACATGTTTAGTTTGATACTTACCCAAACATATCCAATCTCATCTTCCGTGGCTCTTTTCCACTTTGGTCACATTGTGTCTCGTTCTCTTTGTAGCTGATTTCCACCTTAGGACTGCTACCCCTGCCTGAAAGGCAGACCTTTGCACACCTGGCTTCTCTCCAGTATATAGTTTTCACCAAAAGTCATCATTGCAAAGAGGTCTGTCTTGACTAGTCACCCATTTCGGAACCTCCTTTAGCACTTCCTGCCAGGTCATTCTATTTTCATAGAGCAGTAATTACTTTATGATATTATCTCCTAGGAGAGCCATCTTTATGCTGTGTCCTCACTGTCTAGAACAGGAGCTGGCACAGGCTGAATGCTGTTTTTTAAGTTGTTTAAATGCTGTTTTTTTTTTTTTTTTAAGTTGAAGTATATGAACATGTATGGATGTGAGAGTTGGACTATAAAGAAAGCTGAGTGCCAAAGAGTTGATGCTTTTGAACTGTGGTGTTGGAGAAGACTCTTGAGAGTCCCTTGGACTGCAAGGGGATCCAACCAGTCCATTCTAAAGGAGATCAGTCCTGAATATTCATTTGAAGGACTGATGCTGAAGCTGAATCTCCAATACTTTGGCCACCTGATGTGAGGAACTGGATCATTGGAAAAGGGATACTGGGAAAGATTGAAGGCAAAAGGAGAAGGGGATGACAGAGAATGAGATGGTTGGATGGCATCACCACCTCAATGGACATGAGTTTGAGTAAACTCCGGGAGTTGGTGATGGACAGGGAGGCCTGGTGTATTGCAGTCCATGGGGTCACAAGGAGTCGGACATGACTGAGCGACTGACCTGAACTGAATAATCAACATATAACATTATTTTAGTTTCATATGAATGTCCCACATGCTGCAGTGAAGATCCTATGTGCTGCAACTAAGACTCGATGCAGCCAAATAAATAAATAAGCAAATATTTTAAGAATGAAGTATTTTTTATTACATTAAAAAACATGTCCTCCAGTTGAAGATTGAGTTTGCTCCTTGTCTGAGCTCTCAGTGTTATCTGTGTACATGTGTAGTTACCACATTACTGTACATCTTACCACTTGTTCACCATCTTTTTCATCAGTTGAATCTCCTATTTGGGATGATCTCTAGCATCTCATGTCAGTAGATTTCAAATTCTGGTCATACCAGATTTCAGTAAGTTATTTTGAAACAAGATAGGCTTAAATTTATTAGACACATGTTATGCCACATCCAGGGCTTCCCCAGTGGCTCAGCAGTGCAGGAGACGCACGAGATGTGGGTTCCATCCCTGGGTTGGGAAGATCACCTGGAGGAGGATACGGCAACTCACTCCAGTATTCTTGCCTGGAGAATTCTGTGGACAGAGGACCCTGAAGGGTTATAGCGGTTATAGTGCATAAGAGTTGGACATGACTGAAGTGATGATGACACGAGCACGATGCCACAACATACAATGAAAGCAGATATTACTTTTGGGTCTATTTATTTAAGGGTTAAGAAAACAGACTCAGAAAGTCACACATAAATTGGGAAATGATCAAAGTGACAGAGAATGCTGATTGCTTACCTCTGCAATCCCTTTTCCCTTTCTACTTTTCTATCAACATCCTGGTTTTATTTTGGATAATCATGGGCCCAATAGAAAGATTTCATTTCCTTGCCTCCCTTGTAACTAGGTATAGACTGCTGCTGCTGCTAAGTCACTTCAGTCGTGTCTGACTCTGTGCAACCCCATATACGGCAGCCCATCAGGCTCCACCGTCCCTGGGATTCTCCAGGCAAGAACACTGGAGTGGGTTGCCATTTCCTTCTGCAATGCATGAAAGTGAAAAGTGAAAGTGAAGTTGCTCAGTCGTGTCCAACTCTTAGCGACCCCATGGACTGCAGCCCACCAAGCTCCTCCGTCCATGGGATTTTCCAGGCAAGAGTACTGGAGTGGGGTGCCATTGCCTTCTGCTGGTGTTACTGCTAAGTCGCTTCAGTTGTGTCCGACTCTGTGCGACCCTATGCACTGCAGCCTATCAAGCTTCTCCGTCCATGGGATTCTCCAGGCAAGAACACTGGAGTGGGTTGCCATTTCCTTCTCCAATGCATGAAAGTGGAAAGTGAAAGTGAAGTTGCTCAGTCATGTCTGACTCTTAGCGACCCCATGGACTGCAGCCTACCAGGCTCCTCCATCCATGGGATTTTCCGGGCAACAGTACTGGAGTGGGTTGCCATTGCCTTCTCCCGCCATTGCCTTCTATGATGTGCAAATAGAGGATGCTGAGTGGGACTTTGCAAAAAGTGTTTAATGGATTAATTCAGCTCTTATTGTACCATGGTAGCTTGAAAAATTTGGTGACAATATTTTGTAGTTTCTCTCACTACTGGGTGGGGTCTGTTTCCCTATCCTTTGAGTATGTCTGGTCTGGTGACTTTCATTGTTTCTTTATGAGTAGTATCTTTTTTTTTTTAAAATTTTTTAAATGGAAGTGTAGTTGATGTACAATATCACATAAATTACAGGTGTACATCATAGTGATCACAATTTAAAAGGTTGTGTTCAAGACTCAGACATGACTTGGCAACTGAACATACATACACAACACATTCCATTTATAAAGTGAAAGTGTTAGTCGCTCAGTCGTGTCCAACTCTTTGTGCTCCATGAACTGTAGCCTGCCAGGCTCTGTCCATTGAATTGTCCAGGCAAGAATACTGGAGTAGTTTGCCATTCCCTTCTGCAGGGGATCTTCCTGACCCAGGGATGGACCCCAGGTCTCCCACACTGCGGGCAGATTCTTTACTGTCTAAGCCACCAGGAAAGTCCATTCCATTTATAGTTATAGCAGCAGCAACTGACTAAATTCCCCGTGTTGTACAATACATCCTTGAAGCTTTCTTACTTACCCATAATAGTTGTGCCTCCTAATCCCCTACGCCTATCCTACATCTTTCCCCTCTTCTCTCCCCACTGATAACTGCTAGTTTGCTCTTTATATCTGTGAGCCTGTTTCTTTTTCGCTATATTTACTAATGTTTTTGGATTCCACATAAGTGACTTCATATAGTATTTGTCTTTCTCTGCCTGACTTACTTCGCTCAGACTTATACATTCCAAGTCCATCCACTTTGTTGCAAGGTGCAAAATTTCATTCTTTTTATGGCTGAGTAGTATGCCATTATGATACCTTCTCTATCATTTGTCTGTTGATGGACTCTTAAGTTGCTTCTGAATCTTGGTAATTGTAAATAATGCTGCTGTGAACATTGGGGTGCATGTATCCTTTTGAATTAGTATTTTCATTAAAAAAATTTTTTTTTTTGATATATACACAGGTGTGGAATTACTGGGTCATGTGATAGTTCTATTTTTAGCTTTTTGAGAAACTGCCATTCTGTTCTCCATGTGGCTGCACCGATTTACATTCCCACCAACAGTGTATGAGGATTCCGTCTGCTCCACATCCTTACCAACATGTGTTATGTGTGTTCTTTTATGTGATAGCCATTCCTGTAGGTGTGAGGTGATAGCTCATTGTGGTTTTAATTTTCATTTCTCTGATGGTTAACACTTTACCAATACCAGGCAGACACTTGATGAATTTTCAAGATAATAGATTTAAAATCAGGCTTTTGAAGAGTTAGGAATCCCTAACCCTTCAAGTCCATTTATTATTTTAAGATTAGCCTAGAGTCCCTAGGTGTGTGTATTTCTTGTCATAGTGTGTAGTGACGGTTCCCCTAATCTCCTCTAAACGTTAACAGAGATACTCAAGTCAGAAAGGACAGAGGAATGAAGTTAGGAAAATAGAAGAAAAACTAACCCCCCTTTTGGCCTTGAGCTTCGGTAGACAGAAGGGATAACAAGAGGGAGAATATGGAGCCAGATAAATATGTGGCCTGGTTTTCCCTCGCATGGCTTTAGCCTGGGTTGAGAGAGTTTGGGCAGCTAGGATATCAGTGGCATGTGACTCTTCCTTGCTCTCCTGACCGGCACTGAAGGAGGAGGCTGAGCAGAGAAGTCCTGATCAACACGGAGAAGCGAGTAGGTTGGACACTCACATGAGAGACAGTGAGGTGAGGTGATTGACCCCGCAGCAGGGGCTGAGAAAAGGCCATCAGGCCAGGGGACTGTATGGAGGCAGTAGGGAAAACCACAAGTGTGAAGTCAATAAAGATTGCGGGAAAGCTGAATTGGAAAGAAGAATAAGCTAGTTTTTTCTGGGAACAAAATCCAAGCCAAAGGAATAGACCATAAATTTTCTGGCTGTAATTTGTAGCAACAGAGGCCAGGGCAGCAAACCATCACCCAGAGGACGGGAGACAGTTCAGACACCAGCAGCACCAGTGCAAGGACTGACATGAGGCTGGTGGCCACCTCATCCCAACACCAGAAGACTATAATACCTAAAATGATGTGACATCACTGGGGGTTGAATAAGAGGTTCTTGTGAGACAGAATTTTTATCCATGTGGAAGACTGAGCATTACTTGAAGGGAATGTTAAATGACCTGATTGGATCAGAAATCTCTCAGAGACCCACTAGGTATTATGTGCAGAAAAAGGAAGCAGGACAGATTGCTTTTAGGCAAAATAAGGAACTTAAGTTTTTGCTGCATATCTGAGTTTTAATGTCTGTTACATTTTATAAACCTGTTTTCCTTGCTTGACTTCAAAAGGAAAATATTGGCCAAGAAACTCTGGGGTTCCTTCTAGCTTTAAACACTATGGTTTCAGCACATTTGCAGCATTTGTCAAACTCTTCCAGCAGCCTCCTTAGAGGCTTTCCTCTCACCAATAATCTTTCCTTCCATACTCTGTCTCCTGGGTTGGAACGGGAACACACTTTCCTAAATGCCTTTTTATTTATGTTATTTCCCTGCTCTGAAGCACAGTGTCTTGGAACAGATGAAAACTCCTTTCAGGGATCTTAACATTGCCTGTTGTCTGTTTTGTTTGAGGCCCTTTGCAGGATCAAATGTATTTACCATATGTTGAAAACAGTTGATTCTCCTGGTCTTGTTTTTCTTTTCTAAAAGGCAGCTCTGTCCTCCTTAAAGTTTTTCAGGTTTATGCTCAGAACTTTTCTTTTTCACACTGATGAAGCAGCTTTTGATTAGGCCCTCATTATAGTTTCAATTTCCTGGAAACAATTCCTCAGTGATGCTGGACACACATTTTTATTTGCTGCAAAAAATACTACAGTGGGTGATGTATGTAGTTCATTTTTCTTTAAATCCCTTCACACGTGTAATTGCAAAGGGACTTAATTTTCATAATTTATTTTCCCTTTAAATATGTTCTATACAGTTCTGCCCTTGGGGAAAAAACTCAAGCAGGCCCTGTAACATTTCTTGAAACTGTTCTCTGGTTCTTTGAAGTCAAATATCAGAGTTGTAGTTTAGTTGTCAAAATGCCCAGTCTCTTGTTCTAGTTAGGTTCAAAAGGGAGAGGATATATATATATATACCTATGGCTGATTCATGTTGATGTTTGACAGAAAACAACAAAATTCTGTAAAGCAATTGTCCTTCAATTAACAAATGAATAAATTGCTGGATGGCATCATTGACTCGATGGACGTTGAGTTTGGGTGAACTCTGGGAGTTGGTGATGGACAGGGAGGCCTGGCGTGCTGCGATTCATGGGGTCGCAAAGAGTCAGACACGACTGAGCGAATGAACTGAACTGAAATTAAAAAAAAAGAAAAATTCAGTCTTATTTTGTATTTGTGTGTCTTCACCCCTTTAAGCACTAGTAATACTCAGACAGGTATTTGAGGAGAAGATGGGGATTATGGTCTGCTCCTTGCTTTTTCCTTGTTTTACTCCTTCTTTCTATCTCACCAGCCACATTTTCTGACCCTTCCAGCATGAGAGTTTTGGAAGAGAGAAGATGCAAGAAGATGCAAGAATGTTGACAGGGCATTTAGCATATATTCTTGCTTTCGAAGGATGTCATATTATATGCTTGTTCTAAAATAATATTTAAATGATTTTAAATTTAAAAAAATGAAGGCTTTCTAGAGTATGTTATGTTATTGCATACAACTAAATATAAGTAATACACATAGTGGGTTTTACCATTTTTCTTTAATTTCTTTTCCTGAAGAAACTGGAAATAGCTTTAATAATTGTATACGAAGAACTATGATTTCCAGTATGGTGGCTACCAACCACATGTAGCTATTGAAATAGAAATTAATTAAAATTAAAAATTAAGGTTTTCAGGTGTACTAATAACAGTTAAGTGCCAATAGTCATAAGTAGCTTATGGTTATTATGTCAGATAGTCCAGATAGAGGACATTTACATCATCACAGACAGTTCTGTTGGACGATGTAATCATAGATTCCATATGTCCCACAAAGGGCTTATTTCACCCACTTTGAGCTTGGATGCTTCAGCAACTTGATTACTGAATTCTTATCTTTTTTGTTTTGCATTTTCTCAATAGTTTGCCTATACGGCTTTTAAAAAACAATATATTTCTTGCCTTTTATTAAATCAACCATACTGAGAAATAATTTACATATAATAAATACAGCCATTTAAAGCATGTGGGCCCTGAACGAGTTGAGGGCAGTGGTCTGGCCCGGCCTCCACCGCGCTGTCGGTGAGCCCTCAGGAGGCCCAGCGGCGGCCCCAGGCCTGCGTTCGCGCACCGGCTGATGAAGCGACGGGCGTGAGAGCTTTCGAGTTGATTGGCCGTGGATTGTATGTTAGGGAGTTTTTAATAGAAGTAGGGTTTTCATGTGCGTGAAAGGGGAAGGCCTCACTGTGTAACTGCGTGTATGCCTACCTTGTCATGGCGTGAAAGCCAGCCAACGGCAGAAACGGAGTGCCGCTTAGGGTTTAGGTCTTGCTTACAGAGATCAAGTAAGCATGGCCGGCTTTACAGGTGAGAGAATGACGCCTGGAGCATAGACTGCTGCCTGTTGATTACTTACTTTCTGGGAGCACAAACGTGACCTAAGGATGTCCTTGGTGAGGAATCTGCCAGTTTGAATCTTCAGGAGTAACTTAGAGTATTTAAAATTTCCAAGTTTGCAAAAAGAATACTGCTTTTGGGAAGTTCATAAATGTACATATTAGACAGTGGGGATATAAATAAAATAATGTGCAAAAAATAAGTTAAATGTATACTTTCAAGTATTTTGGTCCCTGCAATTAAAAGAGAAAACACTTTCTTCACACAAGAAAGTTTCTTTAGGTCTGTTTAAAATTAACCACCATCTCCAGTTCTGGCCCCCACCAGTAACTATTCTACTATCTGTGGCTATACGTTAGTTTAGTCTGTTCTAAATGTCACACAAATGGGCTGATAAAATTTATGCTCTTTTGTGTCTGGCTTTCTTTCCTCAGTCTAATGTTAAGTTCTTCCATGCTACTTGATTAATTTTTAAGTTTCTGAGTAATATTACATTTTCTGAATATATCAGTTTGTTTTTTCATTTTTTCATTCATTATTTTCCCCATACATTCTTTTGGAAATCTTTAGATTTAACTTTTATGTTCAGAACTATGTGCATGGTAAATTACTTTTGTGTACAGCCTTATATAAGGAAAGAGGTTCATTTTTTTCATATATGTATTCAATTACTTCAGCACTATTAGTAGAAAAGACTTTATTTTCTTTTTTGCTACCTTTATTGAGATCTGTGTCAAAAATCAATATACCATGAATGTGGCTCTGTATTCTATTTCACTGGCCATGAATTTATCCTTCCACCAGTACTTCACTGTTTTGATTACTGTAAGTCTTTAAATCAGATTAAGTTCCCAAACTTTGCTTTTCAATTTTTATGGGTATTCTGTGTAATTTCAACTTTCATGTGAATTTTAGAATCAGCTTATCAAGTTCTATAAAATTGGGCCACTGGGATTTTAATCTGTAAACATTTAAATAAACCCTTTTCTGGCTTCCCTGGTAGCCCAGTGGTGACAAATTCACCTGCCAATGCAGAAGACACAGGTTCGATCCCTGATCCAGGAAGATCCCACCTGCTTCGGAGTAACTCAGCCTGGGTGCCACAACTATTGAACTTGTGCTCTGGAGCCCAGGAGCCACAGCTACTGAACTCAGGTGCTGCAGCTGCTGCATCTCGAGCATCCTAGAGCTGTGCTCCGCAGCAAGAGAAGCCAGCAAGATGAAAAGGCCACACACTGCGACCAGAGAGTAGCCCTAGGAGCAATGAAGACCCAGCACAGCAAAATGAAACAAATAAACAAAAAAATCCCTTTATTTCTGTATCAGTTACAATCCAACCTTGCTTTAAAATTACTGGTGTTATGCTGAAAACATCATCTATCTAGTCAGTAGATTAAATTTTTTAAATGGACTTCTTTATAGGATAACTTTTAAAAACTTATACTCATTGCAAACTGTGCTACTTAACATTTGCTAATTAACATCTTTATAAAAGTCTTAACCTGTTGGTGATTTCTTTCTGTGAGCTAGAGGCCTAGAAGTGACATTGCTGAATCAAAGTTTATGTAAATTTTCAATTTTACTGTATACAAAAATTCTAAATAACATATTAGCAAACAGAATACTACAGTACTTCCAGAGTAACATCTCATGACTGAGAAAGACATGGAATTCCTCATTCCAGGAATGCAAGCCTACTTTAATACCAGAAATTTTTGTATTTACCAATTAAAAGAGAAAGCTATATAATTATATAGTAGATACTGGAAAACCTTGAATGACAGAGAGAGGATATTCATGAAACATCTACGTATAATAAAAATAGCAGGCTATGCTTAAATTAGTAAAGGCTCATTAGAAATAAATAGCAAGTGTGAAGCATCACTACAAACAAACCTAGTGGAGGTGATGGAATTCTAGCTGAGATATTTCAAATCCTAAAAGATGATGCTGTTAAAGTGCTGCACTCACTATACCAGCAAATTTAGTAAACTCAGAGTGGCCACAGGACTGGACAAGGTCAGTTTTCATTTCAGTACCAAAGAAAGGCAATGCCAAAGAATGTTCAAACCATCGTACAATTGCACTCATCTCAAATGCTAGCAAAGCAATGCTCAAAATTCTCCAAGTGAGGCTTCAACAGTACGTGAACTGAGAACTTCCAGATATTTAAGCTGGATTTAGAAAAGGCAGAGGAACCAGAGATCAAATTGCCAAAATCTGTTGGATCATAGAAAAAGCAAGAGAATACCAGAAAAACATCTACTTCTGCTTTATTGACTATGCCAAAGCCTTTGACTGTGTGGATCACAACAAACTGGAAAATTCTGAAAGAGATGGGATTATCAGACCACCCGTCCCACCTCCTGAGAAATCTGTATGCAGGTCAAGAAACAACAGTTAGAACTGGACATGGAACAACAGACTAGTCCCAAATTGGAAAAAGAGTATGTTAAGGTTGTATATTGTCACCCTGCTTATTTAACTTATATTCAGAGTACATCATGAGGAATGCTGGGCTGGATGATTGCCGGGAAAAATGTCAATAACCTCAGATATGCAGATGATACCACCTTTGTGGCAGAAAGTGAAGAGGAACTAAAAAGCCTCTTGATGAAAGTGAAAGAGGAGAGTGAAAAAGTTGGCTTAAAACTCAACATTCAAAATACTATGATCATGGCATCCAGTCCCATCACTTCATGGCAAACAGATGAGGAAACAATGGAAACAGTGACAGACTATTTTCTTGGGCTCCAAAATCACTGCAGGTGGTGACTGCAGCCATGAAATGAAAAGACACTTGCTCCTTGGAAGAAAAGTTATGACCAACCTAGGAAGCATATTAAAAAGCAGAGACATTACTTTGCCAACAAAGGTCTATCTAGTGAAAGCTATGGTTTTTCCAGTAGTCATGTATGGATGTGAGAGTTGAACTGTAAACAAAACCGAGTTTGGAAGAATTGATGCTTTTGACCTGTGGTATTGGAGAAGACTCTTGAGAGTCCCTTGGACTGCAAGGAGATCCAACCAGTCCATCCTAAAGGAGATCAGTCCTGAGTGTTCATTGGAAGGACTGATTCTGAAGCTGAAACTCCAATACTTTGGCCACCTGATGTGAAGAACTGACTCATTTGAAAAGACCCTGATGCTGGTAGTGATTGAAGGCAGGAGGAGAAGGGGACAACGGAGGATGAGATGGTTGGATGGCATCACCAACTCAGTGGACATGGATTTGAGCAAGGTCTGGTAGTTGGTGATGGATAGGGAACCCTGGTGTGCTGCTGTCTGTGAAGTAACAAAGAGTTGGACAGGACTGAGCGACTGAACTGAATTGAACTGAGTAAGTGTGAAGAGAAAGTGCTAGTGGCTCAGTCTTGTCTGACTCTTTGCGACCCCATGGACTGTAGCCCGCCAGCTGTGTCCGTCCATGGGATTCTTCAGGCAAGAATACTGGAGTGGGTTGCCATGCCCTTCTCCAGGGGATCTTCTCAACCCAGGGATCGAACCCGGGTCTCCTGCATTGCAGTTGGATTCTTTACCATCTGAGCCACGAGGGAAGCCAAAAAAGTCTTACTTCAGGGACCACTCCACTGTCCGGTCAGCACGCCAAGCATCCCGTCTGACCTGGCATTAGCAGGTTCTACCTAGTAGGTTCCAGAATGAGAATAATGAGTTTGATTTTTTGTTTTCTTTCTTACAACTCTATCGTGAACGATATAAGAATATAGAGGGACTTCTACATCTTTCAAGATGTGTTTAATAGTCTGTTTATTATAACTTTTGAGGCACATATACTAGTGAATAGTAATTTATGCAGTGTCCCTTCTCATTAGCAATTCATAAATATGAAGTGTTTTTCAGGTGACTGATAACTGGATGCGATAGTGACAGTTTGGGCCACATGTTGATGTCCTGGAGAACATATCGATCCAAACTGGTGCTGCCGTTTGTGACAGAAAATGTTTATTTCCTCAGCCCCAGTGACAAAAATTATTTGCTGGGAGGGGGACACAGGACAGCTATTAACATAGTGAAGAAACTTCACAGGCCTAAAGAAACAATTAAAAGGAAGAAGAAGACATATTTCTATCATGACACAGAATCCCACTCCCAAGAAAACACAAATAAGCCCGAATTTTTGAATCATCAGTAGGATTCAAGGCTTGTATTTTAAACGGCATTCTCATTGTTCATGTTCTCCCGGTATCTTGGGGAAACCAGGGCATCTTGGGGAAACCAGGGCAATCAGGACCTTTCTTTCCAGCATCATGCCACCAGGCATGGGAGGATAATTACAGGATTTGTGATAGCAGATCCCCAGCTCCCAAGTCAAGTATTTCCCTCCTCTCTGTTGCTGTCTCCATCCTACTTGATTCAATAAATCTTTCTGACATCCCAGAACACTTCAAAAGAAACCAGAGGAAGAAAGCTTGCTTACTTCCCTACTAGGTTCAAAGCTATTTTTTTTAGTTTGAAAAATAGTAGCATACTGTTAGACAGTGTTGGGTTGACAGGACCTACCATGAGATCCGTAGGAAAGAGAATGTGAGAAAGTGGATAAATACACAAAACTACAGAAGATTTTGTTTCTCAAACCCAGAGACTGTTCTGAAAATAAAGGTTGTTGAAAACTGATAAAACTTAAGGATCTCCTGGTCCCATCACTTCATGGGAAGTAGATGGGGAAACAGCGGAAGCAGTGTTAGACCTTATTTTTTGGGGGGCTCCAAAATCACTGCAGATGGTGACTGCAGCCATGAAATGAAAAGACACTTGCTCCTTGGAAGGAAAGTTATGACCAACCTAGATAGCATATTCAAAAGCAGAGACATTACTTTACCAACAAAGGTCCATCTAGTCAAGGCTATGGTTTTTCCAGTAATCATGTATGGATGTGAGAGTTGGACTGTGAAGAAAGCTGAGTGCCGAAGAATTGATGCTTTTGAACTGTGGTGTTGGAGAAGAGTCTTGAGAGTCCCTTGGACTGCAAGGAGATCCAACCAGTCCATTCTGAAGGAGATCAGCCCTGGGATTTCTTTGGAAGGAATGATGCTAAAGCTGAAACTCCAGTACTTTGGCCACCTCATGCGAAGAGTTGACTCATTGGAAAAGACTCTGATGCTGGGAGGGATTGAGGGCAGGAGGAGAAGGGGACGACACTGGATGGGATGGCTGGATGGTACCACTGACTCGATGGACATGAGTTTGAGTAAACTCCGGGAGTTGGTGATGGACAGGGAGGCCTGGCGTGCTGCGATTCATGGAGTCGCAAAGAGTCGGACACGACTGAGCGACTGAACTGAACTGAATGTGCAAAACCAGAGAATTCTTGAGTTGTAGTCCCCGGTTATGTTCCTTTTATACACAATCTATAAATTTTCCTGTAAATATAAAAAAAGGGTGGAGAAATCGTTAAACCCTGTACTTAATACAAAACACACTGAAAGGGGGGACTTGCCCATTTGGAGTCCTGTCTTAACTGATTTCTGAATTTTTTAAATAAATAGCAAATGTTATTCTAAATGATGAAACAGATATTTCTGTCACAACTAGGAAAAGAGCAGAGATGACCAGTATTTTAGTAGTGTTAAACATTATTTTGGAGGTTCTCTAAAATGCAATAGGAAAAGAAAGAAATAACAACTGAAATATTGGAAGCAAAAACATAAATTTTTTGTCTCTTTCTTTTTTTATCTATATATCTTAATATCCTTAGAAATTTCTGATGACTGAATTATGCCCCCTCTAAATGTATATGTTGAAGTCCTAACCCCAAATGTGACCTCTTTGGAGATAGAGTCTTTAAAGAGGTAAATAAGGTCAAAATAAGATCATAAGAGTATGATAAGATCATAAGAGTATCGAATATGATAGGCATCTTTATAAGAAGAGTATTTTAGGACATAGACAGCACAGATGACTATGCTAAGACACAGCAAGAAAGCTTGGCTGTCTTTTCCAAGCCAAGAAGAAAGGTCTTAGGAGAAACCAACCCTTCTGATACCTTGGTCTTGGACTCTAGGCTCCGAAACTGTGAGAAAACTAATTTCTGGAGTTTAAGCCACATATTTTGTTATGGCAGTTTTAGAAAACTAATACAGAAAACCATGACATACTCATCCTATTATAATAAAAATCTACAAATTAAATGAATTTGATTAGATGGCTGGATAGAAGATAATTATACATGAATCAGAATTTTTCTTGATGTTATATATAGCCACCTATAAGTGGAAATTAGAAAAAATTAATAAATGTAATTAACTATATGATGAAGACAAGATTTTAATATCTTGATCTTTAACTACTTAGGTAAACATTGGTTATCATTTCACTTATTTATGACTGTTAAAAGGAAATTCTTTGACTTCAACACAAAGACACTTAGTTTTATACTGCCTTCTATTTATTGCTAGCTGAAATCATTAGTCATGTAAATAATTGTCACCTGAATTATTGAAAGGAAAAGTTTAAATTACTCAGAATGTTAATTAATTGTTGAATGGTTATTTATTCAGATTATGTATAATCAATGTGAAAAAAATATTGAACATTAGCAGAAAATTATTGCATAATATCATTTTCATGTCAGTAAATTTCATCAAATAGTTTCTGAAAGTCAATCTGAAAGTAAATAATTTTTATTATATTCTAATTTAATTATCCAGTAACACATATAATAAGAACATATTTTTCAGTTTTACTAAAAATGAAAATCATAATACTTTTCTAGTTTTAATCTCAACTTTGAAATTTATTTAAAGACTCTTTGAGGTAGTAAAGATATGTCATTTTAAAATTTATTCAAGTGTTGGAAAGAATGCAAATTTATTTCAAATTTTCTCATTCAATCTTCTCTTCTGAAATTACTGTACAATGTTTTCTATATATAGAAGAATGTGTGAGATACCTCAACTATTTATTATTTTAACATTACTGTTCCATCGTCTTTTATAATGTTTTTGTGATTTTAAGTAAAATGTTATAGAATTATTATTATTCACAGAATTGATAATACTATTTATAAACATTTAAGCAGTCCAAAAATATGCAAGAGGTAACTCCTTTTATTTTCTGCCTGGAAGGCTGGATTCATTCAGAAATGAATTCCCATATTTAATATGGAAAAGTCATCAGATGTCATAAATATACATATATATATAATTATAGCAAGATCTATATTAATTACTTGTGGTTTTATTATTTTAGAAATTAGCTTTTAAAATGGAATATCAGTTCAGTTCATTTCAGTCACTCAGTTGTGTCCAACTCTTTGCTACCACATGAATCGCAGCACGCCAGGCTTCCCTGTCCATCACCAACTCCCGGACACGGACCCATGTCCATTAAGTCGGTGATGCCATCCAACCATCTCATCCTCTGTCGTCCCCTTCTCCTCCTGCCCTCAATCTTTCCCAGCATCAGGGTCTTTTCAAATGAGTCAGCTCTTCGCATCAGGTGGCCAAAGTATTGGAGTTTCAGCTTCAGCATCAGTCCTTCCAATGAACACCCAGGACTGATGTCCTTTAGGATGGACTGGTTGGATCTCCTTGCAGTCCAAGGGACTCTCAAGAGTCTTCTCCAACACCACAGTTCAAAAGCATCAAGTCTTTCATGCTCAGCTTTCTTTATAGTCCAACTCTCACATCCATGCATGACTACTGGAAAAACCAGAGCTTTGACTAGACGGACCTTTGCTGGCAATGTAATGTCTCTGCTTTTTAATATGGAACATACCATTATAATTTTCATTTAAAAAGTAAAGCCAAAATGGGGGCAAATTTCTCTTATTTTCTGCATGATTTTTACCTGGTGTGCTGATTATTTCATACTGTTAGGTTTCAGTTCTGATTTGCTTTAAATCTTTTTTTTTTTTTGGCATTCTAACAACAATCTTTTTTTTTTTTAATTGAAGTATAGTTGTTTAACAATCTTGTATGAGTTTCTGGTTACAGCAAAGTGATTCAGATATATATATATATATATGCATATATATATGTGTGTGTATATTCTTTTTCATATCCTTTTCCATTGTTTATTACATTTATTACATTTCCATTGTTTATTACAGGATATTGAATATAGTTCTCTGTGCTATACAGTAGGGCTTTATTGTTTATCTATTTTATATCTAGTAGTTTATATCTGCTAATCCTAAACTCCTAATTTATCGCTTCTCCACCCCTTTCCCCTTTGGTAACCATAACTTTCTAACAGTTTTCTTGATTCTCTGAACCAGGGAGCATATGAAAGAACTACTAAACATATGCCTAGATTTTAATGCACTATATGATCAAGGTACTTTGCAAAACTCTGTTGCCAGGATTATTCTCACCCCACTGGTTATAACACTGAATGATTTGCCTTAAATCTTCATAGTTTTTAATGTTATTTTTACTGAATTTATTTTTAAAAATTGTAGCTTAAAATAGTTTAGTGTTTTTATTTTTTAGCTCATGTAAAGGTAAGCAAGCAAAGTTTTGTGTGACAATTTTTAACTTAAGCACAGTCTATATTCCAAACAAGGGAGACTCAATGCTCTTTTTTTACCCCAGTAGGTTCTGGAACAGCTCTTTTACCTCCCCTAGATCCCATATCTTATTCCATTTATCATTGACATTCCTAGAATATTTCATGTGAGCAATTCTGAAAACCCACAGTCCAAATTCCTTGCAGTAATGATAATCACTACTTTTAAATACTGAGACTATTTCTTTCACCATTTGTTATGGTTCCTTTTAAGAGGATTCCCATATTCTAAAATCCAAGAAGAACTAGTGCATATTGAACAAATCAGGTTAAATAAAAAACTACATAACTACTGAGGAAGTAGATGAGAGATTCCATTAAGGGAAGACTTCTAGCATAATGCCAGAGATGTAATATTAACCAAAAACTTGATCTTATTTACTTTTCTGGGAAGAGTTAGAATGTAGGGTTTCCCAACTCCTTCCAGTCTTAGTGTGCAAAGCAGAGTAAGGAGTAAGTAAGCTCAGAATTAACAACCTTAGATTGAATATTGATTTTGTCAATATTTTGAAACTCCAATACTTTGGCCACCTCATGCAAATAGTTGACTCATTGGAAAAGACCCTGATGCTGGGAGGAATTGGGGGCAGGAGGAGAAGGGGGCAACAGAGGATGAGATGGCTGGATGGCATCACCGACTCGATGGACATGAGTTTGGGTAAACTCCAGAAGCTGATGATGGACAGGGAGGCCTGGCATGCTGCAGTCCATGGGGTCACAAAGAGTTGGACATGACTGAGCAACTGAACTGACCTGCATATAGGTTTCTCAAGACGCAGGTCAGGTGGTCTGGTATTCCCATCTCTTTCAGAATATTCCACAGTTTATTGTGATCCACACAGTTAAAGCCTAGCATAGTCAATAAAGCAGAAATAGATGTTTTTCTGGAACTCTCTTGCTTTTTCAACGATCCAGTGAATGTGGCAATTTGATCTCTGGTTCCTCTGCCTTTTCTAAAACCAGCTTGAACATCTGAAGTTCACAGTTCACGTATTGCTGAAGCCTGCCTTGGAGAATTTTGAGTATGACTTTACTAGCGTATATGATACTGCCTGATTTGTTTTATTAATTAAATGAAATAATGTCTGTAAAGTATCAAGGACATAAAAAGCATTCAGTATCAGCTACCATTTCTTCAGCTGCAGTAAATCTCAAATATCTCTTTGAAGACATACTGGTTTTGCCTTAGGTACCACTGTACCCTGCCTCTCTGTTCAGTTCAGTTCAGTTCAGTTGCTCAGTTGTGTCCGACTCTTTGTGACCCAATGGACTGCAGCACACCAGGCTTCCCTGTCCATCACCAACTCCCGGAGCTTACTCAAACTCATGTCCATCGAGATGATGATGCCATCCAACCATCTCATTCTCTGTCGTCCTGTTTAGCCTTTAATAATAAAAGTCAACTTTACAATCAGTTCAGTTACCAGAGGCTAAAGATCCCCTTTCATCCAGCTATAAAAAATACCTGCAGAAACAAAAAGTGATGTTGCCTCAGCAGAGAAATACACAGTTATTATAAGGAAAGTTATTATCATCAGATGAAGGAATCTTGCCCTGAGGGTTTTCAGAGTCATTCAGATTAAATATTTTAGGAATTTTAGTGAAGCTGCAGCCCTGAATCATTTACTTCTCATCTTTAATCAAAATTCATTTCTGGAATATATAGAGAAATTATTTTTAAGGCTGTCTAATCCATCTTTACACTTGTCCTTGGGAATCTATGGGTGGGTTTCAAGGAGTCAATGAGCTCCTTGAAATTGTATACAAAGGCAGGTGGGTGTGCATGTGCATTTCTGTGCTGAGAATAGTGTAGTATTCAGCAGAGTCATAAAAGTATTCAAAGCTCCAATGGAATTAAGAACCACTTTCCTAGATACTCTGACAAATGTCTTTGGAGAAATTGAGTCACAGGAAGATTATATTTTGTATCATAATAGCTTAGCCTGTTGTACAATCATCTTCACTGAGTTTTGTTTTAATAATATATCTATAAAATAGAATATGCTACTGGAGAGAGCTGATTAAATGAAAAGACCCTGATGCTGGGAAAGATTGAGGGCAGGAGGAGAAGGGGACGACAGAGGATGAGATGGTTGGATGGCATCACTGACTCAATGGACATGGGTTTGTGTGGACTCCGGGAGTTGGTGATGGACAGGGAGGCCTGGCGTGCTGTGGTTCATGGGGTTGCAAAGAGTCAGACACTACTGAGTGACTGAACTGAACTGAAAATATAATAAAATAACAGTGATATATTTTTTCTAGCAAATATCATATACATAATTGCTGATGGTAAAGTTCATTTTCTTTTTAAATTAAATTTTTTAACATCAAAATCATTTTGTATTGGGGTATAGAAGATTAACAATGGTGTGATAGTTTCAAGTGAACAGTAAAGGGACTCACATACATATACATGTATCAGTTCTCCCCCAACCCCCGCACCCATCCTGGCTGGCACATAACATTGAGCATAGTTCCATTTGCTATACAATAGATTTTTGTTGCTTATCCATTTTAAATATAGCAATCAATATTTCATATTGCATATTCAGTTCAGTTCAGTCACTCAGTCGTGTCCGGCTTTTTGCAACCCCATGAACCGCAGCACGCCAGGCCTCCCTGTCCATCACCAGCTCCCGGAGTTCACTCAAACTCATGTCTATTGAGTCAGTGATGCCATCCAGCCATCTCATCCTCTGTCGTCCCCTTCTCCTCCTGCCCCCAATCCCTCCCAGCATCAGAGTTTTTTCCAATGAGTCAACTCTTCACATGAGGTGGCCAAAGTATTGGGGTTTCAGCTTCAGCATCAGTCCTTCCAATGAACACCCAGGACTGATCTCCTTAAGGATGAACTGGTTGGATTTCCTTGCAGTCCAAGGGACTCTCAAGAGTCTTCTCCAACACCACAGTTCAAAAGCATCAATTCTTCTTTGCTCAGCTTTCTTTATAGTCCAACTCTCACATCCATACACGACTACTGGAAAAACCACGGCTTTGACTAGACAGACCTTTGTTGGCAAAGTAATGTCTCTGCTTTTGAATATGCTATCTAGGTTGGTCATAACTTCCTTCCAAGGAGTAAGCATCTTTTAATTTCATGGCTGCAATCACCATCTGATGTGATTTTGGATTTTGGAGCCCAAAAAATAAAGTCAGCCACTGTTTCCCCATCTATTTGCCATGAAGTGATGGGACAAGATGCCATGATCTTAATTTTCTTAATATTGAGTTTTAAGCCAACTTTTTCACTCTCCTGTTTCACTTTTATCAAGAGGCTCTTTAGTTCCTCTTCACTTTCTGCCATAAGGGTGGTGTCATCTGCATATCTGAGGTTATTGATATTTCTCCCAGCAATCTTGATTCCAGCTTGTGCTTCTTCCAGCCCAGCATTTCTCATAATGTACTCTGCCATATAAGTTAAATAAGCAGGGTGACAATATACAGCCTTGACGTACTCCTTTTCCTGTTTGGAACCAGTCTGTTGTTCCATGTCCAGTTCTAACTGTTGCTTCCTGACCTGCATATAGGTTTCTCAAGAGGCAGATCAGGTGGTCTCCTTCAGAATTTTCCACAGTTTATTGTGATCCACACAGTCAAAGGCTTTGGCATAATCAATAAAGCAGAAATAGATGTTTTTTTCTGGAACTCTCTTGCTTTTTCGATGATCCAGCGGATGTTGGCAATTTGATCTCTGGTTTCTCTGACTTTTCTAAAACCAGCTTGAACATCTGGAAGTTCATGGTTCACGTATTGCTGAAGCCTGGCTTGGAGGATTTTGAGCATATGAAATTTCATATATATATATTGCATATATCAAATTTCAAATGAGAACTTTGAGAGTTCAGGGCCAGAAAAACCATTGCTTATGCTTAGTATCTATCACATTAGTTTCTTTTCCTTTGTAAATAATGAAAATAGATTACTCATTTTATCTTTCATTTGTACCTTAGCTTTCAGGCAACCCAAAATTAGAATTTAATTGAAATGACAGCATCTACATTGTTCTTATTAATATCATATTTATCTATTCCATGGCAGCTCTTTTCTAATTTTATTTTATGTGTTTTGTTATAAACTGCTTCAAATATTTTATGTAAACAGTAGGATATAAATAGATGTACATTAAAAAAGAAATTACTTCTGAAACTGGTCATGTAGAAGTCAAGGAGGGGAAGATTTCCCTTTTCACAATGATCAGGAAGTATATTCTTCAGGAAAAAGAGAGGAAAAATAGCAAAAATGATAACATTTTAAAATGTAAATCATTTCTCTCCAGATTTAACTCAGATAACTCTCAAAAGGGATTTGATTAGTTGGTGGGTGCCTCTTATATCCTTAAACAGTGAGTCAGTTGTGATTTATAAACATATTTCAAGCCTCAGAATAATCTAGCTCATTTACACAATAAAAATTATTGAATAAATGATTCACAAAAGGAAAAAAATCATGTAACTGTTGTGTTTATTCTGTAATGATGTATGAGTCTTTGATATAATAAAAAAAAATTCTCCCTAAGGTATTTGCCACTTCTAGGGATGAGGAGATGGAGAAGGAAATGGCAACCCACTCCAGTGTTCTTGCCTGGAGAACCCCAGGGACGGGGAGCCTGGTGGGCTGCCGTCTATGGGGTAGCACAGAGACGGACACGACTGAAGCGACTTAGCAGCAGCAGCAGCAGGGATGAGGAGAGGGTGGAGTGATTATGACAGAGAAATACAGAAGCTGCAGGATTGTCACTTTTGAGTGAGCCTTGTTAAAAAAAACACACACACACACACAAGAATTGGGTGATGGAGCAATGAGAATAGTGTGAACCTAAAAAAGACTCTTGATTGTATCCTGAATTCATTTTAGACAGTCAATGATTTGTTCAAATGTGCATTTATTCATTCAGAATATATTTTTTGGAGTCTCTACTTTGTATAGGTACTATTCAAGAAATGGGTCACAAACAGGAAAATATCAGTGTTTCCTGTCTTTGAGGATCATCTATGTAGTTTATGGCAGATTAGTAATAGTGTCATGAAGCAGTGAGTGCAACATAACTGTGTACAAAGTGCTCTAAGAACAGGGGAGAATAATTGACAACTCAAGTTCAGAGAAGGGTTTAGAGGAGCTAATTTTGCCCTGGGTATTGTCAAGACCTACTTGTCAAGGTAGGAACTGTAAAGGAAAGGAGTAAGGGCATTGAAGGACTTTCAGTTACTAGGGATGACTTTCAAATATCTGGAAATGTAAGAAAAATCTCAAGTAAACAATCTAACCCTATACCTAAAGGGACTATAAAACAACAAACAAACCTGAAAGTTAGTAGAAAGAAGGAAATACTAAAGTTGAGAGTAGAGATGAATGAATTAGATGCTAAAGAATAATAGAAAAGATCAATGTAACTAAAAGCTGATTCTTTGAAAAGATAAAATTGATAAGCCTTTAGCCAGACTCAGTAAGCAAGTAGCGAAAGTTCCCCCCAAATTAATTCAGAAAATGAAAAAGAAGTTATAATGAATGCCAGAGAAATACAAAGGATCATAAGAGGGTACTATGAACAAGTATATGCCAAAAAATTGGATAACTTAGAAGAAATGGATAAATTCCTAGAGATGTACAATCTCTCAAAATTGAATCACAAAAAAGATTTGGGAGAATGACATTGAAATATGTAAAATATCATGTAAGAAACGAGTTGCCAGTCCAGGTTCGATGCACGATACTGGATGCTTGGGGCTAGTGCACTGGGATGACCCAGAGGGATGGTATGGGGAGGGAGGAGGGAGGAGGGTTCAGGATGGGGAACACATGTATACCTGTGGCAGATTCATTTGGATATTTGGCAAAACTAATACAATTATGTAAAGTTTAAAAATAAAATAAAATTTTAAAAAAAAAAAAGAAAAAAAGAAAAAGTAGAAAATATGAACAGACTGATTACCAGTAGTGAAATTGTGTAAGCAATCAATAAAAAAACTCCAAACAAGCATGATTCCAGGACTGGATGGTTTCATAGGTGGGTCATACAAAACCTTTAAATAAAAGTTAATACCTATTCTTCTAAAACTATTCCAAAAAATTGAAGAAGAAGGAATGCTTCTAATCTCATTATATAAGGCCAGCATCACCATGATACCAAAACTAGACAAGGACACCACACAAAAAATTACAGACCAATATCCCTAATGAACATAGATACAAAAGTCTTCAACAAAATATTAGTAAATTCAATAATATTATATGTTAAAAGATCATACACCATAATCCAATGGGATTTATTCCAGGGATGCAATATGGTTCAAGATCTACAAATCAATGTGATACACCCCATTAACAACTTGGAGATAAAAATCATAATTATTTCAATAGAAGAATAAAAAGCTTTTGACAAAATTATCATTTATTTATGACAAAAACTCTCAATGTAGTTGGTATAGAGAGAACATACCTCAATTTAATCAGGCCATATATGACAAATCTATAGCTGACATCATACTCAATGATGAAAAGCTGAAAGCCTTTCCTCTAAGATCAGGAATAAGAAAAGGATGCTCACTCTAAGCACTTTTAATCAACATATTATTTGAAGTCCTAACCACAGCAATCAGAAAAGAAGAAAAAAATTAAGAGGAATCTAAATTGGAAAGGAAGAAGTAAAACTGTCATTGTTTGCTGATGACATGACACTACATATAGAATATCCTAGTAATGCTAACAACAAACTAATAAAATGCACCAATGAAGTTGGTAAAGTTGTTGTTGTTCAGTCACTAGGTCATGTCAGACTCCTCTGTCCTTCACTGTCTCCCAGAGTTTGCTTAAATTCATGTCTGTTGAGTTGGTGATGCTATCTAGCCATTTCATCCTCTGCTGCCCACTTCTCCTGCCTTCAGTCTTTCCCAGCATCAGGGTCTTTTCCAGTGAGTCGACTCTTCGCATCAGGTGGCCAAAGTACTGGGGCTTCAGGTTCAGCATCAGTCCTTCCAATGAATATTCAGGGTTGATTTCCTTTAGAATTGACTTGTTTGATCTCCTTGCAGTCCAAGGAACTCTCAAGAGTCTTCTACAGCACCACAATCAAAAGCATCAATTCTTTGGCATTCAGCCTTCTTTATGGTCCAGCTCTCACATCTGTTCATGACTACTGGAAAAATCATAGCTTTGACTTTTCAGAGCTTTGTCAGCAAGATGATGTCTATGTTTTTCAATATGCTATTTAAGTTTGTTATAACTTTCCTTCTAAGGAGCAAGCGTCTTTTAATTTCATGGCTGCAGTCATCGTTTGAAGTGATTTTGGAGTCCAAGAAAATAAAATCTGTCATTGCTTCCAACTTTTCCCCTTCTCTTTGCCATGAAGTAATGAGACTGAGTGCCAAAAACCTTAGTTTTTTGAATGCTGAGTTTCAATCCAGCTTTTTCACTCTCCTCTTTCACCCTTATCAAGAGGTTCTTTAGTTCCTTTTCACTTTCTGCCATTAGAGTGGTTTCACCTGTGTATTTGAGGTTGTTGATATTTCTCCCAGCAATCTTGATTCCAGCTTGTGATTCATCCAGCCCAGCAGTTCATATAATGTTCTCTGCATATAAGTTAAATAAGCAAGGTGAAAATATCCAGCCTTATCATACTCCTTTCCCATTTTTGAACCAGTCTCTTGTTCCACATCTGGTTCTAACTGTTCCTTCTTGACCTACATACAGGTTGCTCAGGAGGCAGGGTAAAGTTACAGGGTACAAAATTAATACACAGAAATATGTTGCAAATCTATACACTAACAACAAACTAACAGAAAGAGAAATTAAGGGAACAATTCCATTTATAATTGCATCAGAAGAATAAGATACTATTCTTGTTCTTATTTCTGAATAAATCAGGAATAAATATAACCTATGAGGTAAAAAATTCAGAAAACTATGAGACACTGATGAAAGAAACTGAAGAGTATAAAAAACACATGGAAAAACAATTTATACTGTACTCATAAATGGGGAGAATTAATATTGCTAAAATGACCCTACTACCTATACACAATCTATAGATTCAATGTAAATCCTATCAAAATAAAATGGCATTTTTCACAGAACTAGAACAAATAATTTTAAAATCTGTATGGAAATACCTGTTGTTGTTTAGTCAGTAAGTCTTCTCTGATTCTTTGTGACCCCCATAGAGTGTATGAAGAACACAAATAGCTAAAGCAATCTTGAGAAAAAAGAACAAAGCTAGAGGTGTTACACTTCCTGATTTCAAACCATACATTGAACTATGGTAATGAAAGCGGTATGGCACTGAAACCAAAACTGACCAATAAATCAGTGGAACAAATAGAGAGCCAAGAAATAAGGCCACACTAGTATGGTTAATGAAAGAAGGCAAGAATGTATAGTAGGGAAAAGACAGCCTTTTAAATAAATGGTACTGGGAAAACTGCACAGGTACATGTAAAAGAATCTATCTGAAGTACTTTCTACACCACATACGAAGATAAACTCAAACTGGATTAAAGAATTAAATGCAAGACCTGAAACCATAAAGCTCTTAGAAGAAAACCAAACAAGATAATATAGGTGGCCAACAGACACATAAAAATATCCTCTATATCATTGATCATCAGGGAAATGCAAATCAAAACCGCAATGAGATCTCATCTCTTTGTGAATTGCTATCATCATAAAGTCAACAAATATGTTTTGGGAAAGATATAGAGAAAAGTGAACACTCATGCACTGTTAGTGAGGCTGTAAATTGGGGCAATCTCTGTGTCAAACAGTGTGGTGTTTCCTCTAGAGAGTTAAAGTAGAACTGCCATACGATCCAGCAACTTTACCTCCAGGTATTCATCTAAAGAAAATAAAAACTCTGACTCAAAAAGATGTATGTACCCATAGGCTTCCCTTGTGGCTCAGCTGGTAAAGAATCCGCCTGAAATATGGGAGACCTGCGTTTGATCCTGGGTTGGGAAGATCCCCTGGAGATGGGAAAGGCTACCCACTCCAGTATTCTGGCCTAGAGAATTCCATGGACTGTAAGAATGTTCAAACTACCGCACAATTGCACTCATCTCACATGCTAGTAAAGTAATGCTCAAAATTCTCCAAGCCAGGCTTCAACAATACATGAACTGTGAACTTCCAGATGTTCAAGCTGGTTTTAGAAAAGGCAGAGGAACCAGAGATCAAATTGCCAACATCTGCTGGATCATTGAAAAAGCAAGAGAGTTCTAGAAAAACATCTATTTCTGCTTTATTGACTATACCAAAGCCTTTGAATCACCACAAACTGTGGAAAATTCTTAAAGAGATGGCAGTTCCAGACCACCTGACCTGCCTCTTAAGAAACCTGTATGCAGGTCAGGAAGCAACAGTTAGAACTGGACATGGAACAACAGACTGGTTCCAAATAGGAAAAGGAGTACGTCAAGGCTGTATATTGTCACCCTGCTTATTTAACTTATATGCAGAGTACATCATGAGAAATTCTTGGCTGGATGAAGCACAAGCTGGAATCAAGATTGCTGGGAGAAATATCAATAACCTCAGGTATGCAGATGACATCACCCTTATGGCAGAAAGTGAAGGAGAATTAAAGAGCCTCTTGATGAAAGTGAAAGAGAGTGGAAAAGTTGGCTTAAAATTCAACATTCATAAAACTAAGATCATGGCATCCGGTCCCATCACTTCATGGGAAATAGATGGGGAAACAGTGGAAACAGTGTCAGACTTTATTTTTCTGGGCTCCAAAATCACTCCAGATGGTGACTGCAGCCATGAAATTAAAAGACACTTACTCCTTGTCAGTGAAGTTATGACCAACCTAGACAGCATATTACAAAGCAGAGACATTACTTTACCAACAAAGGTCCATCTAGTCAAAGCTATGGTTTTCCAATAGTCATGTATGGATGTGAGAGTTGGACTATAAAGAAAGCTGAGCATGGAAGAATTGATGCTTTTGAACTGTGGTATTGGAGAAGACTCTTGAGAGTCCCTTGGACTGCAAGGAGATCCAACCAGTCCATCCTAAAGGAAATCAGTTCTAAATATTCATTGGAAGGACTGATGTTGAAGCTGAAACTCCAATGCTTTGGCCACCTGATGCGAAGAACTGATTCATTAGAAAAGACCCTGATGGTGGGAAAGATTGAAGGTGGGAGGAGAAGGGGAGCACAAAGGATGAGGTGGTTAGATTGCATCACTGACTCAATGGACATGAGTTTGAATAAACTCTAGGAGCTGGTGATGGACAGGGAGGCCTGGTGTGCTACAGTCCATGCGGTAGCAAAAAGTTGGACATGACTGAGCAACTGAACTGAACTGAACTACTCCTTGAAAGAAAGTTAGGACCAACCTAGACAGAATATTAAAAATCAGAAACATTACTTTGCCAACAAAGGTCCATCTAGTTAAAGCTATGGTTTTTCAGTAGTCATGTATGGATGTGAGAGTTGGACTATAAGGAAAGCTGAGTGCCGAAGAATGGATGGTTTTGAACTGTGGTGTTTAAGAAGACTCTTGAGAGTCCCTTGGAGTGCAAGGAGATCCAACCAGTCCATCCTAAAGGAAATCAGTCCTGAATATTCATTGGAAGGATTGATGCTGAAGCTGAAATTTCCATACTTTGGCCACATAATGGGAAGAACTGAGTCATTAGAAAAGACCCTGATGCTAGGAATGATTGAAGGCAGGAGGAGAGGGGGACGGCAGAGGATGGGATGGTTGGATGGCATCACCGACTCAATGGATGTGTTTGAACAAGTTCTGGGAGATGGTGAAGGATGGGGAAGCCTGGTATGCTGTATTCCATGGGGTCACAAAGAGTTGGACACAACTGAGTGACTGAACAATAATAACATAAGCATAAAAAATTCAAGTATTTACTAAAGGGAAAGTCAAAGAATAAAATAAAGCATAATATTTTATTGATGCCATAAAGGTAGACTTTGCTTACCCGCATTGTGGAAAAGTCTCAGTGTATGCCAGAAAATTAGAAAAGCGCAAAGAGATTTTACTCTCCTTTTGTAGGATGAGAAAAATGAGAGCCAATTTGAAGTTTGGGTTTAGTTGAAAGCTCATCAGGAAGACTTGGAAATTTTTTTCCATTATTCTGACCTCTGCTAATCTTAGACCTTTATTAACATGCTAGTAGAAAGGGTCATGAAATATAAACTAGTTTTTCCTTTTTATTTACTGTCTTCTGAATTCCAGATGTCTATGTAATTAGTTTCACATATGACAGTTTTATTAAGTTGTGTTCTTTATTCACCATTTGAACTTACCTTGAGGCAAGAACTTGGACCAGTTAGGTAGAGATCCCTTCTAGACCTCCTATATAAGAAATAGTACTGTACTGGGCAAAATGTAATTTGGGAAAGTAATAGTCCCTATATAAGAATTTAAACATTGATAAATAATGTATAACATATGCAACAAACAAAACATAGACATCATATTAGTTGACAGAAGAAGCCATTACCTCCATTTTGTGTTAAACAAACATGAAATCAATAGTTATTTATAATCTATGCACAGTATTGATTAATAAAATAGGACCTTCAAGCTATCCAGCAAAATATAGTTATGAAGTAATGCTATTTGATAAAGGAAATTTGTGTAGAAATAAAAAAATAGTTTATTCAGTAACTCTTTTATCTTCATTTTTGGCTACCCTAGTGTCTCAGTGGTAATGAATCTTCTTGCAATGCAGGAGCCACAGGAGACGTGGATTCAGTCCCAGGGTGGAGAAGATCCCCTGGAGGAGGGTATGGCAACCCACTCCAGTATTCTTGCCTGGAGAATCCCGTGGACAGAGGAGCCTGGTCGGCTATAGTCCATAGGCTTGCAAAGAGCTGGACATGACTGAAGTGACTTAGCACAGCAAAGCACAAAGTAGGTCTTTACATTTTACACATCAATTTACTTTTGTAGGGCCATTTTGGAATACAGACCTTTTGAATGCCTGTTTCCCATTTTTGTTAGTTTTAGGTATGAATTTTCTCCATGTACTTCATATATGTGAATACACATGTATACTCTATATTTGGATACACTCATGTTCTGGCATATAATATTTTGCTTACATTTTGTTCTGTGCATATGGGACAATTCAATCTACGAGGCAGTCAAATTTCCTATTAACTTTAAGGTGCTTTCATTTTCATTTGTTTAGAAACTATTTTTAAAGAGATCTATAGTGTGAAAGAACAGTTTATAAACTATTATGCCCTGAAGATTTATGCATTTATATTAACCTATTCATTCATGTCTTCCTTAGTTCACATTTCCCTTGACCTGAATGCACACTTTCAATGGAGAATAATATATCATATAATACTAAGGAAAAAGTGGATCTTTGATAATTATTTTGAAGCAATGCATCTTTTAACAGTTATGTTTTCTATAAATATAGCTCTTGAGTTATTCCATTAAATTGATTCTCTAGCAGTCATTTATTTAAACATGATACGTAAAATTTATTAAAGATTATTTTGAGGTCATGATCAATTTCTTCCTAAGTGATTTTAAAACTAAAAAACAGTAAAATTGGACTTCAACAACCATAGGAATCTGAATCTTTCTTCCTCAATAAAGCTATGTAAACTTTGAGATTTCCCTAGGTAAGAAAAAATATATGAAAATGATAATTTAATAATTCAGTATCTAGTGAATTTTGTGCCCAACCCATACCTTACCACTCATGCAGTATGCAATTGTCATTTCACTTTTCATATTATGTTTTCTTTACAGTATTCTCTTCTAATTTGTAATTGTCTTTTGACCTGATACTTCTTTTATGGCTTTTTTCTTAGACAGGGTTTGTGCAGGTTACTTTCTATTTCTTCATGGGACATTTTCTTGAAAAAAAAAAAGAAATCAATTTCAAGGATAAGTTCTTTTCACTTGTGTGTTTTCACAGCAAAAATCAATGACATATTGTCCCATTGCTTAAGAAAAAGTTCAAAATGGGATCTGTAAGCCATGCCATGACCTTAGTCAAGTGGGAGATAAAAGGCATTTCCTGAGTTGCAGATACTTCCGTGTGCAGTGTACAGGAGTTACAGAACTGATTTAGTTTTCATATTCTTTACCTCACTTCTTTCCTTTTCTCTCTTTTTTTTTTCTGTATCAGCTATGTCCTTTCTTGTTCTCTTAGAATTTAAGCTTCTCATATCAAATTTTGTTTCACATGAAGCTGAAACTCTTATGTCCCTGCCATATTTCTTCCCAGGCCTTTCTCACTGCTGTCATTCACAAGGAATATTATTTTGAGTCAGATTATTCATAACTATTTGGAAAGTCTAGCACAAAGAAAGGTCTAAAGGGATTTTTACCAAGTAGGAATGTATAATTGAATTAGAATTAAATTTAAACTAAAGAGTATATATTTATTTTGAAAAGTAGAAATGAGAGAAGTTTTTGTCTGTTGTGGGTCCTTAGTCTTCAGTGATCGTATTGAAATTCTCTTTAGATATCTCTTTTAGTTGATGAATATTTCAAACAGCAGAGAACATAGCTTTCTTTGTTAGTCTTGAGCTTTATCCAGTTTGTGGTATATAAAATGATCAATACATGTTTGTTGAACTGAACTGTAAAGAACATTTTCTGGTTAGTAAATAGTAACTGTAACCAATAATGTAATGTTTGGGACCAAAAAAGCTATTATTTAAAAAGTCATATTCTCCCTGCTGAGATATTAATGTCTACTTAACTGGAATAGAAAAAAAAAATGGCATCCTTTGGAGGAAAAAGTGAAGTAATACAGAAATTAATTTTGTCACGAAATGATCCAGAACAATATAGGGCCTTCTGAAGTTATGCCAAATGTAGTATGTGAAAAACTTTTAAAACATATGTCAACTTTCCCAAAATATGAAGTCATTGCCTTTGATATTAACTGACTGGCTTGCAAAATTCACCCTCTGTTAACAGTCCTAACATCAAATGTGAGAGATGTAATTTCATGAAAAGCATTCAAAAATAAAACTTATTTGTATGCATATTATAAAAATCTACAAACCAAAGATGAAGTAATGGCTAAACAAGTCAACAAACCTTATCTTTTGAAATGTAATTTTAAAATATACAAGCTTATGCAAAAATGCTTCATCAGAAGAAAAAAGGGAAAAATTCCACTTTATAATGAGTGTATTTTTTTGGAGAAATCTGTATGTGCTTATTGATGATTTTGTGAGTAATTCATGGTCTTTGTAAACCCTCAGACTTTTCATAAGGACTTAAAATTAAAAGGAAAATTCTCCTGCTAGTTTACTTGCATAAATACTGTCATTTATAGTTTCTTATATATAATTGCAGAAGTTTTTCATATGTATTAGCAAATAGTGAAAGATAGACTTTTATTCATACTCAATGGAATTTGAGCAAACTCCAGGAGATAGTAGAGGACAGAGGAGCCTGGCATGGTATAGTCCATAGGGTCACAAAGAGTTGGACACTGCATAGCGACAGAACAACAAGAAAAAGGCTTTTATTCATTTTCAATGTTTTATATATAAAGTATGAAAATTTGAATAATATTAAATAGTTTAAAAAACTGGACATACGTAAGCTTGAAGTAGAACCATGAAATAATTCATTTTAAAATATCAATTCTTTAAGAACATTGATATATAGAAGTTTGTTGCATTTCTATGTACTAACAATGAAATAGCAGAAAGAGAAATTAAGGCAACAATCCCATTTACAATCATATCAAAATAAATACAATACGTAGGAGTAAGCCTACCTAAGGAGGCAAAAGACCTGTGCTCCAGAAACTATATGACACTTATAAAAAAAATTAAAGATGTTGCAAACAGATAGAAAAATATACCATATTCTTTGATAGGAAGAATCAGTATTGCCAAAATGACTATACTACCCAAAGCAACCTACATATTCAGTGCAATCACTATCATATTACCAATGGGATTTTTCACAGAACTGGAACAAAGTGTTTTAAAATTTGTTTGGAGACACAAAAGACCCTCAATAGCCAAAGCAATATTGAGAAAGAAAAACAAAACTGGAGGAATCAGGCCTTCTGACTTCAGACTATACTACAAAGCTATAGTACTCAAAAAATGTGGTACTGGCAACAAAAAGCAGACATATAGATCAATGGAACAGGAGAGAGAGCCCAGAAATAAACCCATGCACTTATGGCCAATCAATCTATGATAAATGAGGCACAAGAATTTACAATGGAGAAAAGACAGTCACTTCAGTAAGTGGTGCTGGGCAGCTACATTAAAAAAATGAAAGTAGAACATTTTCTAACACGATACATAAAAATAAAATGAGTTGAACACCTAAATGTAAGACTGGATACTATACAACTCTTAGAGGAAAACATTGACAGAATACTCCTTGACACAAATTGCAGCTGCATCTTTTTGGATCTACTTCTAAGAGTGATAGAAATAAAAACAAGAACAAACAAATGGGACTCAATTAAACTTAAAAGCTTTTGCACAGAAAAGGAAACCATAAACAAAAGAAGCCAGCCTACAAAATGGGAGAAAATATTTGCAAATAATGTGACCCATAGGGATTAATTTCCAAATTATATAAACAGCTCATATGGCTCAATATCAGAAAACAAACAACCCTATCAAAAAATGGACAGAAGATTTAAACAGATATTCTCCCAAGAAGACATACAGATGGCCAACAGAAACATGAAAAAGTGCTCACCACTGCTAATTATTAGAGAAATGCAGATCAGAGCTACAGTGAGGTATCACCTCGCACTGTCAGAATGGCCATTATCAAAAAGTCTACAAATAATAAATGCTGGAGAGGGTGTGAAGAAAAAGGAACACTCCTAAACAGTTGGTGGTAATGTAAATTGGTTAGTTGCTATGGGGAACTGTATGGAGGTTCCTTAAAAAACTCAAAATAGAGTTACCAATGATTCTTCATTCCATTCTTGGGCATATATCCGGAAAACCATAATTTGAAAAGATACTTGCATCTCAATGTTCATTGCAGCACTAATTAATAGCCAAGACATGGAAGCAACCTTAATTATGTTCATCAATAGATGAATGGATAAAGAGCATGTGATGTGTGTGTGTGTGTGTGTGTGTGTGTGTGTGTACACATGGGACCCCATGGTACTAAGCCTATGTATAGGTTCATCTCTTCCACCACCACTACTTCATTCTTGGGCCCATTGAAGAAGTACTTGTGTGCCAAAGAGCGGAGGCTGGCAGACAGCCACTGGATAAGTAATCCTGTGTACCTGTTATTTAGGATGTCTTTTGCAGTTGATGCTCTATAAAGGGCATTTAGTGTGTTTCAAGAATGCTCAACCTTTGTGCCCACTGCTACAGGCTCATCTAAACACTTCTTTCTAAGACTATTTTTCTTATCTCTGATCTTCCAGTCTTGCTCTTTCCTGGCCTCTGACCAACCAGTCAAACCACCTTTTCATTGTCCATGTGTCCATGTATGTCCTTATCTTTGGCCAGTTGTTGTCTTCAGATGAACTGGATGACCAGATACACTGACCCAAGTTTTGCTCATTGAGAGAATTTCTCATTACTGTCTTTCAGGGCCACCCTTAAGTTGGGCTCCACCCTTGAGTTGGTACAGCCACAGTCTATTTCTAATCTTGCCTCAACATATCTAGTAATCTGTGAACCAGTTCTGTTTTTTTTTTTTTTTTTAATTTCCTTTGTTAGCTGGCTGTAAGAAACTATTCTATGAGCCCATAGGTGTAAGAAAAGGATGAGTTATTGGTACATAATAAACCTAATCATGAAGCTTACTGAGTCTTCTAAATTTTCTTCTTTCTGTCCTAGGTATACCTGTATGAAGCTTATCTTGAAAGACATATCTTTGCTAGGCCAGTTGAGGGCTTTCCTGGTGGCTCAGATGTTAAAGAATCTGCCTGCAATGTGGGAGACCTGTGTTTGATTCCTGGGTTGGGAAGATCCCCTGGAGAAAGGCATGGCAACCCACTCCAGTATTTTTGCCTGGAGAATCCCTATGGACAGAGAAGCCTGGCAGGCTACAGTCCATGGGGTCGCAAACAGTTGGACATGACTGAGCAACTAGCACACACACAGGCCCGTTGAACCTTATGACATCTTTAGGTCTAACAGAATCTAGTTCATTATGGGAAGCTATTGTCAATGGTTGCTTGCTATTCTGTGGTCTTATGCTTAGTTTTCACCATGACTCAATAGCATGCTAGGAACCGATTTCTAAATAGAATACAGTTCTCTACTGTAGATGGCATGACTTTGATCCAGAACCTTGGAGTTCTTTGCTGCAGCTCTCCCACTGGGTGTTCCCAGAGACTCTACATAATGTTGATTATGTAGATTAACATAAATTCCTTTAAATTATGGGTCTGATGGGCTGTGTGGCCCAAGTGGCAGGACTATTTGTATGTCAGCCTCGATTTACTGTAAAGCCCTCTTTTGAGTCACATGATAAGTGAGTTGAAACACTATTCATAAAGCCCTCCAGGTGCTATGCTTCTAAGCAGTAGGAAGTGCAAAGCACAATAACCTGTTCTTTATCTTGAAAAGGATATTTTAGCATACTGCTGGAGTTCTAAGCAATTGACTGGTAAATTGGGACTTTGTAGGACTTAATGCCCATTTTTAGGAGCTCATGTATGTTACTTGCCATTTTCTTTGCCATCAGAGTACTTGCCTTTTTCTGCTTATCAGTTCTATTTGCCATGTTGTTATCAATAAACTAGAACAATGAGAAAGTTATTAAAGGACCTATGGAAGGTCCAGGTACTCAAGATACATTAAGACTATACAGTGACAGAAGAGAGGTGATTCAACGTAGCCCTGGGCGATGCCATAAATGTATCATGTTGTTGGTCTCTGGTAAGTGAGAACTGCTTTTTAGCCTCTTTCCTGACCAGTTATTTACCAGACCAGTAGCTCTGTATCATATACTGGATGGAATCCCATCTTCCTTGCTGATACTGGGGCCAGGTTCCAGAGCAGCATGTCCTGCCTTCAGCCTCAGCCTGCAGAGGACAGCCATCCATGTTGATCTGCCAAATACACTACATTTAGCAAAAAAGCTAAAGTTGGGATTCATCTGTCTAGTCAAGGCTATGGTTTTTCCAGTGGTCATGTATGGATGTGAGAGTTGGACTGTGAAGAAGGCTGAGTGCTGAAGAATTAATGCTTTTGAACTGTGGTGTTGGAGAAGACTCTTGAGAGTCCCGTGGACTGCAAAGAGATCCAACCAGTCCATTCTGAAGGATATCAGCCCTGGGATTTCTTTGGAAGGAATGATGCTGAAGCTGAAACTCCAGTACTTTGGCCACCTCATGCGAAGAGTTGACTCATTGGAAAAGACTCTGATGCTGGGAGGGATTGGGGGCAGGAGGAGAAGGGGATGACAGAGGATGAGATGGCTGGATGGCATTACTGACTCGATGGATGTGAGTCTGAGTGAACTCCGGGAGTTGGTGATGGACAGGGAGGCCTGGCGTGCTGCGATTCATGGGGTCGCGAAGAGTCAGACACAACTGAGCGACTGAACTGAACTGAACTCAACTGTCATCTGCCATGCTCCATTTAATTTTTATGGCCAAATTGGTGAATTAAATGGGTTATTAATAGTAAACACCTTCACTGCATTTTTTTTAGGCCTTTGAGATTGGCACTAAACTGTCCTTCTATCCGAAATGCAGTATTGTTCAGTATTGTTCTTGATTTTCTATTTTTCTTGGGTGGGGTATCTATTGTAGTTCTGTTATCAGAGTCAGTTTAGATTCTGAATTTGGTAGGCCTCACAAGATCCTGGTCCCCCCCAACCCTGCCACATACACTGTTGGTGGGAATATAAATTGGTACAGACACTATGGAAAACAGTATGGAGGTTTCTTAAAAAAACTAAAAATAGAGCTACCACAGGATCTAGCTCCCCACTCCTGGGTATATATCTAGAAAAGATGAACACTTTAACTCAAAAGCAGTACTATTCATAGCAGCACTATTTACAAAACCAAGACATGGAAACAAACCAAGCACCTGTCAATAGGTGGCTGGTTTAAGATGTTTTATATATGGTGGCAGTTTATTCGCTAAGTTGTATCTGACTCTTGTGACCCCATGGACTGTAGTCTGCCAGGCTCCTCTGTCCATGGGATTTTCCAGACAAGAATACTGGAGGGGTTGCCATTTCACTTGATAAAATATATATTTATATTATATACAAATATACATAATTTATAAATATATGTGATATGTGTTTTATACATATATAAAATACATATTATATATATTTGTATATAATATATTATATTAAATATATATTATATAATATATATACATTTAAACAATATATATTTTATAAAATATATACATATATATTTATGTAAAATATTTACATTATTTGAGAATTTCATATTAAGTGAAGTAAATCAGGCAAAGAAATGCAAATATTATGTGATATCACATAGGTGGAATATAAAAGTATGAATATAAAAAATACAAATGAATCTATGTATGAAACAGAAGTAGATTCACAGACAGAGAAAACAAACTTGTGATTACCAAAGGGGAAAGGGAGGGAGGGATAAATTAGGAGTTTGGAACTAGCAGATACAAACTACTTGCATAAAATAGGCAGCAAGTATTTATTATACAGCACAGGGAGCTATACTCAATATCTTAAATAACCTATAATGGAAAATGATCTGAAAAATATACATGTAAACAATGAATGATCCTAGGTCACTGTGGGAAAAAACTGAGGGAACTGCTACCTTCACTTACTATGGTATTTGAGAATTTTTCCTTACAGACATCTGATCTCTCTTTTAATCGATGACTTGTCTAAGAACTGGCTCAGGTATATATAGAAGGTTGGTGAGAGATTGCAGCATTTGATTAGTTCCACTGGGACAGCTGATATCATCTTTCTGTTCATCCATTTTTGATCTCTCTTGAATCTATTTATATTATGTGTATATGTATATGTGCATGTATCAATCATGTGAAGAAACGCCCTGTTTTCTGTTTATTTGTCTTGCTCTTTAGAACCATGGACTATATTCGTCATCATGATAGTTCACTGTGGGTCAGGATGCCCTGGATGCCACCATTTCAACTATGCTGTCAGTTACAGTTATTACATGCATCTTTTCTCTGACAATTAAGTGCTACCAGCTGTCTTTGCTACTCTGGAATCCCATCTTCTTTGCTGATACTGGGGAGCCAGGTTCCGTAGCAGCATGTCCTGCCATCAGCCTCAGCCTGCAGAGGCCAGCCACCACTAAGCTTCTCATTAAGGGTGGCATCTCTGTTTCCACTGCATTTCTTATCACCACAGTTAATGAAATCTTCTCTGGCCCCTTCCAGGAAAGGTCAGCTGGTGGGTTCTCACATCTTATGTAATGGACTCATTTTGCCATGTTCATTTCACTGGGTCATTTTTTTCTTTCCTTCAGCAGCCTATCAGTTCTGGCATCTTAGATTTAATAGAAAGCCATCATTATTATTTTTTTTTCAAGCTTCCAAGATTCATCCCAGCAGCATATTAGAACATGCCAGGGCATTAAATCCTGAGTCACAGAGCATGCCCCCATATCAACAAATTCTTCCTGGGATTTCCCTGGTGGTCCAATGGTTCAGACTCTGTGCTTCCATTGCAGGGGGTGTGGGTTCAATCCCTAGCTGGGAAACTAAGATCCTGCATGCCTCACAGGCTCAGCCAAAAACAAACAAATCCAGCTCTAAGTTCAGATCCCCTCCTGGTTCAGGACTTTCAAGGCATGCTGTCCTGCTTCTTACCAGTTCATATTAGCAAGGCCTTACAGCATCTTTGGTGGAAAAATCCCCTTTCCCCTTAGTAGAGACAGCAATTCCCAAGTCAGGTATGGTAACACAGCCCTCAACATTGATCTAGTGGCTAGGAGAATAAAGAAAGGCACATCAGAGGTGGTCAGTGTTTTCCAGCAAGGAATCTGCCTCAGTTGAGGCTTCTACATGGTCTTTTGACTACCATTTAGAAATCAGTGTTAAAAGAAATGAATTTGTTTCCATCTGTTTCAGAATATTCTCTTGAAGACCTATTTCTCAAAGATTATACATGGTATAAGAAATTAATTTTTGTTTTCCTTTCTTAATGACTTAAAATTGATATTTAAAAACATGATCTAAACATTATTCAGTGAGATTGAAAACAAGTTCAAAAATGTTTGAAGTGAAAATGCACTTTAACCAGGCTTATATTAATAACATTCAATTATTGATCTGTGAGTTTGGATTCCTAATTTCAAAATATGGAGTATTTTCCTACCATAATTAGTAGTTTCTGCTGAACGTTTTCTTACCAAGTAGAACCTGGGCTTATTCAGAATAGGGAGGCTAATATGTTGAATAACTTATTGTTCACATTTGGCAGTTAACTACAGAGATGTAAAGTTAATAATATGCTTGCCAGGAAAGTTATAAATCAAAATGAAAAAATTCTGACAGTGAGGACACAACTGGAATATTTTGCACCAAGACAAGTAGTGAATCATCATCCAGCTGTGCTTTGGGTTAGTAACTCATCAAATATAAGAAGGAGACAAATGACCAGTGTTTTCCATCATCGTGGTTCTAGTGTACTGGGTTGACAGAATGCTGTTGGTAAAATTAGGAGACAAACTGTGAGGAAAGGGAAAAATGGTCTATTTAAGACCTAAGTTGAATACTTTTTTTTCTACTGGTTTGAAACATTATAACACTCTACACTCTTCTTTAATAATAGCCTGGTGACCTTATAAACCCATTATATAATTACCTAGACTCCATAGACAAAATTCTTGCTTTTAGACATTGGGAATGGTGGCAGTTGATAGATTTGTAAAAGACTTGAGCATAAATTATTTTGTAGTATTAAAAATCATGGACTCTCATTCTACATATCCTAGCCCATGTAAAAGTGAAAACAGACAAATCTCTTAAAAGTATAGTCCAGTATATTCTCAATTCTGTCATGATATTTATATAATACTATGTGATGACTTGTATTTTCATTTTCTCATTCAAATGTTACATTTATTGGTAGAAACATGTGCTTAGTTGCTCAGTTGTGTATGACTGTTGTGACCCTATGGACTGTAGCCCGCCAGGCTCCTCTGTCCATGGGGATTCTCCAGGCAAGAATACTGGAGTAGGTTGCAATGCCCTACTCCAGGGGATCTTCCCAACCCAGGGATCGAACCCAAGTCTCCCACATTGCAGGTGTATTCTTTACTGTCTGAACTACCAAGGAAGCCATTTGTACTTTTCTGAGGGTGTTTTTCTTATTCATGAGATTATATCATTATTTAAATTTTATGAATATTTTAATAGATTTCTTAAAATGGACTTAGGACCTTTCAGAAATTGTGTTTTCAACTTCAGAGTCTAGCTCAACCTTTTATTTCATCATGAATTGATCAATGAGTTAATCACTTAATCATAAACACAGTACTGGGTATAATATTTCTCAGGTAATAACTTTGAATGTGCAAAGTAGCTCTCTTTATTTTTTTGTAACTCAACCTAAGCTTCATTTTCAACTTCTGCTCTATCTAGGGGCAGAAAATTTAGTCGTTTTGCAGTACACTTGGTGGACTTACTTTCTCTTTGCTTGGCCTCTTTCAAAAAGTGAAAAAGTTTTATTCACCCATTTAGTTCAAGGCTCTCCATACTTCTTGAAGCCCTTAAGTCATCCAAGTATGCATGAAGTCATTTCTATAACCTTCTGCCAGTGAATATTTGGAGCCTGTTAGCTTGCTTCTTCTCAAGGCAGCAGATGGGAAACAAAGAATAAGCTTTCAGTACTTAAATTTACTAGAGATTCTATTTACACCTTCTTGCAATGGGAAGAAGTGAGGGCAGAGTCTCTTCTAAGAGACTCACATACGCATCTCACGCTATTATTATTTTTAAAAGTTTCTTCCTAGATTGGAGAGCTAATTTCTTTCTTCATCATCCTTCAGTTGTTTAAAGCATGCATTTTGTGCTGTATATTATAGACTTTCTGACTTTTTGCTGTCTCTGTGTGGGCTATAAAACTTTTGAAAGTCAAGAACTAAAAATTGGTTCCATCATGTATTATTATTTTTTTCTGCATTTCTGCTGGAACAACTCTACTTTGAGAGTTATAGAATTCCTTTGCCACCTCCTAATTTGAGGAGGAGATCAGTTAGAAGTGTTGTTTGTGTGCATGTTGGAGGAAGGAGGCATAGGCAGAGGTTGGGAGGAGCGACACTGGTAAGTAATTACAATGACCTTTCCGCTACACAAGTATTGATTTAGAATTTATTGCATGTCAGACTCTGCTTTGGGTATAATGAAGGAAATGAGAATATATGCTCCCTGTTGACAGGGAGCATGTAATTAGTGGAGTGTGCAAAAAAACAAAAAATGTGGAATAATTAAAGTGCAGTGCAAAAATATATAATATATAATTAAATTTTAAATTAGGCAATTCATGCCCTAGGGGTAAAATTAATGTGCATAAGACAGACTGGGTTGTGAATTTAGAGTTGGTCCTAAATGTTGGTTGAAATATATGTGAGAGGAGAAAACAGGGCATTTAAGATGAGACAAATGATGTGAGTTAAAGCACAGAAGCAGGAACAAGTACTGTAAACATGGAGGGAGCAATGAAAAGATTTGTCTTTTCAGAAAAGAGGTTGAATGCTCCCAACTGGGTGAAAATAAGTTAGGTTGAAATATTAATAACTTAACATGCAAATATTTCAAGTTGGCAGGAGAATTTATGCTTTCTGTCACAGAGAGTAGAAGATTATACAGAGGCGTGATAATTGGTTTTGTAGAGGAAAGAAATGGTGGACGCTGGGATGAACTGGAGACTCAGGGAGAATATTGATGTAGTCCAAGTGTGAGGTAAGTGCCCAGAAAAGGGTGATATGAAGTGGGAATGCAGTGAGAATGAAAAAGGGAAAGAGAAGATAAATGATGGAAAGATCTGGGAAAAACAGAACGGGATAATATACTGACACAGTAACCTAGTTTTAAACTTTGCATTGTGTTTTTCCCTTTTTCTTTTCCTAGTCAAGTAAGTATTTGGTTCTGGGATCACTGTCTAAGGGAAGGGATATGGCTGGTTGGAACCACAAAACTTGTCTTTTGTTTTAGAAATCTAAACCCCATAATGGAGGAAGGCTTTGTGAAATTGGTACAACAAAGGGAATGTGAATACAAAGGAAAGCGTCTTGGCTGGATTTCTGAAGGGAGAATTGCTTCGAGACTAGAAGAAAATAGATTAGGCTAGGAAGAGAAAGCCTGGGAGACGAGGGCATCCTACAGATCTGACTGTTCAATTCTGCTTTCTGGCAGTGTCCTTGAGAGGACAGGATTTGGTAAGATGCTATCAAGGAAACAGCAACGTGAGGCTTTTAGCAGATGGAGACTGGGAAACTTTGTGGACACACTCCTGTGCTCTAAGAATGGGCAGGAAGGTACCTCAGAAAGACCGTAATCCCATGGCCTGCGGGACTTCTCTGCTGTAACCTTTATATGAGAAGTGACGTTAGGGCTGTGTTAGTTCCCCATCTTCCCCAATTCGTAACCTTACAAAATCCTTTACTCTTCTTTAAACCTCAACAAAATGCTGCAGAATTGGGGGAACCTTCAAAAAGACTCAAGGGGAAGCTTCAGCCTGACATTCAGACTCATAATAACAATTCACTGGAGTAATGGGAAATACATTTGCATTAATTGCATATCTGAATTTGTGGCCTCCATTTATCCCTGCTCTGATCCACTTTATTCCTTGTGAATATAAATCACAACTTTGTTAGAAAAGGATTAATCCACTAAATGTTAAAATCCTTTTTGGAAAATATTTCTTGTATTTTCTTTTTAAAAAATATTTATTCTTTTGACAAATAATTATGATAAGCTCCTAGTGGGAGTCAGTCTCTAGCAATATGGAAACACATAACACACAGGTACTAGCCTCAAAAAACTAAATGAGGAGGAAAATGTAAACAATGATTCTAACATAGGCTGTTTCAGATCCACTGTGTAATAATAATCCACTGTGGAGTAGATTAGAAAAAATATATTAATAATTAATAAATAGAATTCCTGTATCCTATTATACATACCATATGTATAATTATGAATTAAATCTGGTGGTTGTATGAGAAGAGAGTAGTTTATTCACAAAAGTATAATATTACATAAGAATTTATTGGTTAACAACCTGGTTAGAATACTGTTCTTGGCTGAAGGAAGAACAGAAGGATGGGGTATATACTAAGGTAATTGTAAAAATCTTCCTAACTTTGAGGAATTTGGCATTTCATTTTGAGGGCAATGCATGCACATACATAAAACATGAGAACAAGAGAGACTGGGGAAGATCAAGTTCAGTGTTTAAATAGCATCTGTTGGGAGTTTTCTGTAGGCAGTCAGAAAATGTGGTTGGAAGGCATTGAGAATGAAAAGGGAAAGGGAAGACGAGAGGTAAATGACAAAAGGTAGGCAAATGCTGGAGATACAGCTTTATGACTTATCTACAAATAAAATGCCATTAAGGAAGTATCTGAACTACTGAGGTCTAGTCACTAAGCTCTGGGAAATGCCCACAACCAAAGCTTTGAAGGGTAGAGGGGAGGATGAAGAGCCACCTGAGAGCAGAGAGGAGTGACCAGTGACCATGTCAAGAATCAGGGTGAGAGGGCCTTATCAAACTTATAAGCTTTTGCACAGCAAAGGAAATCATGACAAGACAAAGAAACAACTTACAGAATAGGAGAATGGGAGAAAATATCTGCAAACAATATGATCAACAGAGCTTAATTTCCAGTATATACAAACAGCTCATTCAACTCAACAACAAAAAAACAAACAACCTAAATAGACATTTCTCCAAAGAAGACATACAGATGGCCAACAGATACGTGAAAAAATGCTCACCACTGCTAATTATTAGAGAAATGAAAATCAGGACTACAATGAGGTATCAATTCACTCCAGTCAGAATGGCCATGATTAAAAAGTCTACAAATAACCAATACTGGAGAGGGTGTGGAGAGAAAGGAACCCTCCTATACTATTGGTGGGAATGTAAGTTGGTGCAGCGAGTGTGGAAAGCAGTATGGAGGTTCCTCAGAAAACTAGAAATAGAATTACCATACGGTCCAGTAATCTACTCCTGGGCATATATCCAGACAAAACTGTGATTCAGAAAGATATAGCACTGCTGCATTCACACCAGTGCTCGTCAAGACATGGAAACAATGTTTGCATATTGTCTATTAACAGATGTCTATTAACAGATGAATGGATAAAAAAGATGTAGTACATATATACAATGGAATACTACTCAGCCATAAAAAAGAACAAAGCAATGCCATTTGTAACAGCATTGATATAACTAGAGATTATCATACTAATTGAAGTAAGTTAGAAAAGGAAAGACAAATACAATATGATATCCCTTCTGTGGAATCTAAAATATGACACAAAGGAACCTAAATATGAAACAGAATCAGACTCACAGGCATAGAAAACAGCCTGTGGTTGACAAGAGGGAGGGGGTTGGGGGGGATGGAGTGAGAAGTTGGGGTCAGCAGATGTAAGCTCTTATATAGAGAGTAGATAAACAACAATATCCTACCATATGGCACAGGGAATTATATCCAGTGGTGGTGGTGGGTTCAATTGTTAAGCCATGTTTGACTCTTGCCACCCCATGTACTATAGCCCACCAGGCTCCTCTGTCCCCGAGATTTCCCAGGCAGAAATACTGGAGTGGGTTGCCATTTCCTTCTCCAGGGGATCTTCCCGACCCAGGGATCTAGCTGTGTCTTCTGCATTGCAGGTGGTCTCCTGCATTGAAGGTGGATTCTTTATCCCTGAGCTACCAGGGAAGCCTGAACTATATTCAATATCCTATGATAAACCATAATGGAAAAGAATATATTATAAAAAAGGATGTATATCTCTTTGCTGTACAGCAGAAATTAAACAAGTTTGTAAATCAACTACACTTCAATTTAAAAAAAGGAAAAAAGAAAGAAAAAAAAAGAGAATCAGGGTGAGGCAGTTCATGCAAGAGGAGAGTCTCCAATCATGAGTCAAATGCACTCTGGAGCGCTTGTAAAGGATAAGAACTGCGTCAGGCCAACCTGTGACACAAGTTGGAAATTTTGCTGAGACTATGAGACAGACCCTTTCATAGTTTTAGAAGCTTGAAGTCTCACAGTTTTCTTTTCCTTCTTTCTTCCCTTTTTTTTTACCATGTTCCTTTTCCATTAGTTTTGTTTCCTCAAGACCTCGTTTTATCTTGATTTTACTTTATTTTCACCAAACTTAATTTTTTTGAATAAACAGTGCTTGCACATGGCAAAAATTAAAATCCAAAAGCTACAAAAAGTTACACAGTATGTATTGTATTTTTACACATACATATTGGCCCAGTTCTTTCCCTAACAATTATTATGGGGATTTCCCTTCTTATCATATGTGGAGAACTGCCAAGGTCTTTTTGGGCTGCACATTATTTCTTGTGTGGATATAGCATAAAATATTCTACCAGTCCTCTGCTGCTAGATGCTTTGGTTATTTCCAAATTCAATGTCTGACAAACCATGCTGCAATTACTATCTTTGTATATGATTCCTTGTGAACATGTGTGAAAATCTTTGTATAACTTTCTAGAAATGCAGTTGCTGATTTGACAGCTTGATCATTTTTATTAACATTAAGGCCTTAATTTGAAGTAGCATTTATTTTAGGTAATGTGGCAACAGGGGACATGTAGTTGCCTCTAGAATTCAGTGTTTTTCAATTTGTTAGCTGGGTGGAAATCTCTAGAGTGAATGAGACTCCTGCAGCTCAAAAGTCGTTTGAGAGAAACTGAGGTAGTGAGTCGCAAGGTGGAAATCTCATCAATGTGGCAGTGGCAGGAGTTCCAGAACTCTTATTCTGATATTAACCCCAGGATTTTAATTTTGTAAGTTTCCCGAGACATTACAGAAAGTCCTTTGTTTAAAATATTTCAAAGTCAGGAAAAGAAAACCAAGTTGTAGTTCAGAAGGTAGAGAAATTAGAAACATCTGGTAAGTTCGGTTGCAGACACCGCTTGTGCTGACATGGAGATGTAATACCCAGGCGGTTGACTCCTCCAGTCTAATTCGGGTGAATAATATTTTCTCAGCAGTCTCCTGGCCACAGAGTATCAAAAAGCAATGGGAACATGCTGTAAAGTGCCTTGATGCCCAGAACAATTACACTCTGGAAACATTCTCTTGGCTGGCTGACTGTGACCCATGACCACAGTGCAGTTCATTCCATAAACAGAATTAGTCACAGAGTATATGTGGAACAACACTCTTTGCAGGACTTTCTTGTGTTGACTTTCTCTGTGCATGACAAGATGTTGGGCCCTAATACCTTGGAATGATATTACCTTAAAATAGTAGGATGAAAAATACACAACACTTTGCTTTACTTAAGTATGCAAGTACCATTTTCTCCATATGGTTATTGACTGTGTTCTTTTCAGAGCTCTCTTATGAGTGAGGCCAGTCTAAGGGGGTCTATGCCTTTGGTTTTAATGTTTTTTTTTTACTGTCTTAATATCATTAAAAACTTGCAAATTATGGGTATCTTAAGAAATATATTAATCTTCAGTTCAGCCTTGTACTTACGTGTCTTTCCGATCCTTCTCTGACACCATGAGAGAAAATTAGTAATTTCACTTTTGTGCGATACGTATGTACCTCAAACATTACCCAGTTGATTTACATGTCATTTTGTATTTTAATTTATTTATGTAGCTGTTTCCAATTAGACCTCTACTCCTCAGGTCTATTTTATTTTGTATTCCAGAGTGCCTAGGTTCATAGTAAGTAAAGAATAAATATTTATAACATGAATGAATCAGCCAGCTAATCATAGGCCTTGAGGTACCTTGACATGAAACTCAACTTAACTACTACTAATAATTTTTCTCCTATGGGTGCAGTACTGCGTTTGGTTTCCTTAAAACTTTTTTTTTTACTAATCGATATTTCTAGGTTATTTTCTAAAGGCAAGTATAAGTTTCTGAGTATTACTCTGAAAGCATCAGTATGTAATTCTGCAGTCAGGGTAGACCGATTTTGTGATGTCATTCTCAAAGTTTCCGCTGTATGATGGAGTCTGTTTGTTCCAACCGCAAGTTAGAGTGTCTTGTTTTCTACTGTACCTGGAGATTGTAACCCAGAGAATGTCCAAAATGGTGTATCAAATTAAGGAAGCTTCAAAAATGTTTCTTACCAGGAATCTCTTCTTTGAATTATTTATAAACCATCATCATCAAAAAGTGTGTATCAAGCACTGACATCTGAGTACTATACCTGAGTACATCCTTGAGTACTATACCTGAGTACATCCCTGAGTACTATACCTGAGTACATCCCTGAGTACTTTACCAGTTAAGCTGCAATGCCTACGCAGACCCGATCGATGTAATACACAATGTCCTATTTTCACAGGACTCTTTTCAATTCTGTTATTTTATTTGTCTGTAATTCTATTTGGTTTAAAATTGAATATGACTTTTAGTTATTGTCCATTCCTTTGTCACTTTTAATTTTTACCATACAATCCTGAAAAAAGCACTTTCTTGGATACTTTTTCCCTGCCTTGCCCTTTCATGTTTACATGAACTAGCCAAGTTTCATGTCCAAACCATCCTTTCTTTCTGTGAAAATATAGATGTATTAAGGTATCACCAGATAAGACATAATGGTATTATAGCTTTTACATTGCAAGAGGGCTAGGGGATGTGATCTAAAACATAAGTGAAGGTTTTATTCACAATAGAGAATGTGGGGTTATTTTGTTAGTAACTGAGTCCAGCTATGTTGTGTGGTCTTGAGAAAATTATTTCATGTTTCTGAGTTTCCATGTCCTTAAAATATGGTGAGGGTTAGAAATAATATCTGTTGAGCATCTTGCAAAGCTGAAAGAGACTAGGCACTAAAAATGGCAGCTAATAGCAGAATCTACAGCTGCAAGAAAATGAGAGAAATAATTTTGTCTAAGCTTGGTATATATGTGACATGCACACTGCCCTTCCACATTTGTCTTGCTTACTGCAGACCCTGCTAGTTGGTCAGCAGCTTTTTCATTGCGTCTGGATGCAGCTTTGGGATTACTTAAAAGCAGCCATTGCCAGTTAACCAAAGCAGGAAAATGAGTTGAAATCCACTTTCCATCTCTCAGGTAGCCCAGGCCTTTAGTATTATGGAAGAGAAGACTGAGGCTCAGATAGACTATGGGATTTCCTCATGGTGACACGTTTAGTGAGTGGTCAGAACCCACATTGGAAGTCAGAACTCTTAATTCAGTTCTTCCTTGCTGCAAGGCCTTTTCATTCATCTTCTTTTATAATAACCAGGGATTCGGTATCAGTTGCCATCTTTTTTCTTGAGCAAATAAATTGACCCATGATTTTCATATTTATTAGTTTATGCAAATACGCCCCACTGACCACTTTACACTGGAGATTATATGTAATTTTTAAAAGCCATGCTGTTTGATTCAAACCTTCTGTGCTATGGGCTTTCAGAAAAGAAAAAGCCTGAGGGTCAGCAGATGTTGAAGGAAGTATAATTAATGTAAACAATTAGATAATTAAGAAGAGATTTCCAAAGCAAGAGTAACTTCAAACATTTTCCACATACTCTCCTTTGATCATTTAACCTTTTTTTTTTTTCCTGGTATGGATATTATGCTGTAAATTTTGTGTTGGAGTCCACTGAAGCCGGCAACAGTTAATCCGTCCTTTTACTGCGGACATGCTCATGCTTGCTGACAGCTACAAAATTAATTTGGATTTACTTAGCTAAAGGAAAAACAGGACGAGAAAAGACAATATGAAGTCTCTTTTTCTCATCACTTATGCCTCCACCCCCACTGTTTTTTGTTTGTTTTAGTTACTTTTCCAAATATTCTCTCATTTTTCCCATGTTCTGTGTTCACTTAAGAAAGCTTCTGATAGCACAGATGACAAACAGGAGTTCCAGAAGTGCTGACTCATCACAGCAGAAGTCCAGTGGTTTGGCAGGAGACTTCCCTTCAAAATGTTGAGACTGGCCATTTTCAAAGTAAGTCCACAGCAGCAGATGTCACTGTTGGTCTATTTTAACTTTGGGGTGCTTGACAAACAGTGTTTGCACATGAGCACATGAGCCCAGTAATCCCAAATTTTAGTTACCATGGTCTCGTGGGACACTTCGTGCTTGTTTTCAGCACCAGTATAAGGGCCAATTTCTTACCCTTGGAACCTAACATAATTACACAGAACTTTTTTTTTTGAGATATAGTGTCGATTAAACTTTTAATGTTATGATTATGGTATTTATACCACTGCCACTTTCCTTTTTTAATAGAGATCTTTTCCACAATGTCTAAATTTTCTTTGTTTCTTCCCTCTTTCTGCATGTCATTCCTTAAGCATGGGAGAGCTTTTACTTTTCTGCTCAAACATGCTTGTCTGTTCATGTATAAATCTCCACAGTCTTATATTCTCTAAGATACTTTCTTCAACATTAATATTCATGCTGTTAACTACAGTGCAATCGACATTCACTTTTCTGAGTAAAGAAGTTGTGTCAGTTGTTTACCCACTGTCTCTGTGTCCTTTTTGACTCTGTTCTGTGATGCTAGGGCTATGACTCTGCAAACTTCATTCCTCAGATTTCTTTGCTGGATTCTTGACGGCATTAGGCTGGGACTTTGAAGGTTTTGGAGGTGAGTAGCAGGAAAGGAGGTAAGACTTTCTGTTTTTGAATTTGAACCATTCTTCTTGGCCTCTGTTCCAAAATGGCACTTTTCCTGAGCATCAGCTAGTGGCCACAGCTTGGAAGTGACTCCAACCTCCAGTTCCTTGTGGCTCTTCCAGAGCTAGTCTCACTGTATTCCCTCTGAGGAATTAGCAGCAGCTAGACCAAGCCCCTTCCTTAAAGCATCAAATCTGGGGACTTGTTCTAGTTCTTAGGTTCTGGTTTTCCCCTCGTTTCCCTTTTCGGTCCCCTAATCTCAGGCATTGTAGCTGCCTCCTGGGTTACCTCAGTGTTACCTTTTTGCTTAGTCTGTCCTGTAACACATGTGAAGACAATTCTTTCCATTAAATCCCTTCTGCTGAAATCCCTTCTGTGTGGTTTTTTGACAAACATTTGATGCTTTTGAACTGTGGTGTTGGAGAAGACTCTTGAGAGTCCCTTGGACTGCAAGGAGATCCAACCAGTCCATCCTAAAGGAGATCAGGCCTGGATGCTCATAGGAAGGACTGATTTTGAAGCTGAAACTCCAGTACTTTGGCCACCTGATGCGAAGAGCTGACTCATTTGAAAAGACCCTGATGCTGGGAAAGATTGAAGGCGCGAGGAGAAGGGGACGACAGATGGTTCGATGGCATCACCGACTCAATGGACATGGGTTTGGGTAAACTCTGGGAGTTGGTGATGGACAGGGAGGCCTGGCGTGCTGCGGTTCATGGTGTCGCAAAGGGTTGGACACGAGTGAGCGACTGAACTGAACTGATATCTATATATACATATATATGTAATATATATGTCATATATATCCTTTGCCTCCCGGGTGGCTCAGACAATAAAGAATCTGCCTGCAATGCTGAAGACCTGGCTTCGATCCCTGGATCGGGAAGATCACCTGGAGAAGGGAATGGCTATCCACCCCAGTATTCTGGCCTGGAGAAGTCCATGAACAGAGGAGCCTGGAAGGCTATAGTCCATGGGGTTGCAGAGTCACATGTATATCACATGCATCATCACATATATATCACACATATCATATATATAACATACATATCACATGTATCACATGTACCATCACAAACATATCACATGTTAAAGGATATATATCACATGTATTTTCACTATGTGGTATGAAACATGCCATGTAAAATGTATGACACCTCCACAATCGAAAGCAAAAGTGGGTGTTAACATTGATAGTAATATCTTCTTGAAAAAATATTTAATTGTTGCTAATGGAGTTCTAATTAGGTTTTATCCTAGTTCATACTCCATTTTACAGAAAGCACATCAAGACCAGGAGAGATGAAGAGACTTGCTCCAGGTCATACAAGTGAGTGGTTAGAAACCTGGAGCAGAACCACATCTAATTTTCTTTCTTTTTCCTCAAGCTGACTTAGTTGCTTGTGACTTTACATGTATTCAGTGCAAAGGTTTGTTCCCTTTTGGCCAGAAATGAGCATAAATAAAGTAATTAATCTAGGATTTCTTTAATAATTATATTAACATACTGAGAACTTTCATTTGGAAGGGACGCGTTGGAGAACTTGTTGCCTTCTGATGAAAGTCAATTACTTCTTTATACTGCACATTTATTCATTCATTTATGTTCTGTCAATTAGCTTATGATATATGTATTAACTTTTAATATATAACAATGTGAGGTAATGACATGTGTCAGTGTGTTAGTATCACTTTTGACTGTCTTAGACCTATTCCCGGAGAGAGAGAAAAGAATCATAGACTGTTGAAGACATCCAGATTACCTAATTCAGTGGTTCGCAAACCATTGTATATACCTTAGAACCATTTGGGAACTTGAAAATGCCTATGTCAGCACCCACTCAGAGCAGTGGCATTGGAATCTCTGGGCATTGATACCAATGCTCACTGCAGACTAATCATATTGTAATCTCTGTGGGTGAATTATCCAGGATTGAGGGCCATTTGAGCAGATGTTGGCAAATATTTTCTGTAAAGGACTGGATTGTAAATATTTTTGGCTTTGGTAGTATCTATAATATATTTTGGAGAAGGAAATGGCAACCCACTCCAGTGTTCTTGCCTGGAAAATCCCAGGGACAGAGGAGCCTGGTGGGCTTCCGTCTATGGGGTCGCACAGAGTTGGACACGACTAATGTGACTTAGCAGCAGCAGCATAATATATTTGGCCTTATGAACTCTGTCACAGCTACTTGACTGTGCCATTTTAGCACGCAAGTAGCCACAGATAAACAAATGAACATGCCTGTGTTCAAATAAAACTTTATTTATGGACACAAATTTGAAGTCATACCTTCCTGACCCCTGATCTCAAATAATTTCCCATTTTTTAAAAAAAGAATTCAGCTTTTTTGAGGTGTAAGTGACATTTAAAATGGTAAGATATTTAAAGTGTACATTGTGGTGATTTGGCACACATTTACGTTGTGAAAGGATTCCCCCATCTATGTAATTAACGAGCACAACTGTCACCTCACCAATTTACCTTTTTATGAGGACATTTAGGTTCTACTCTGTCAGCAAAGTTTAATTATACAATACCGTGTAATCAACCCTAGTCACCGTGTTGCATGTTATGTCCTCAGAGCTTATGCATTTTTTAGCTGAAAGTTTATACTGTTTGACCAATCACTCTCTATATCCTCCACCCCCTAGCTTCTGGTGACTGTTTTTGAATTCTCTGTTTCTATGAGTTTGACTTTTTATGTTTCAAGATTCCACATATAAGTGTACCATGCAGTATTTGTCTTTCCAGTGCCCTTAAGTTACCTACAGTTACATAGTTGCAAATGGCAGGATTCCCTTTTTCATGGCAGAATAATATTCCACTCCATGTGTGTGTATCTGTCTGTCTGTTTCATATCTTCTTCTTTCTTTGCTCCTCCATTGATGCATACTCAAGTTGTTCCATCTTGGCTGTTGTGGATATTGCTGCAGTGGACATGGGAGTGCAGATATATCTTTGATATCTGTTCATTTCCTTTGGAAATCTCTACTTTTTGACTTACTCTTCCAATTTTTAAATGTTAGAAACTAACTGCAAAAAGTCTAAAATACTGTGTAAGTCAAACTGAACATGTGTTTGGTCTGGACCCCGTTTACCATATCTCTGCAGAGTCTGACCCGCAGAAGAATCAAGGGAGAGATGTGTGTGGAACCTGGGAAAGGAACCACATTTTCAAAGAGACTGTGTGTGAGGGAAATGCCATCTGTAAATGAGGGATGGAGAGTTGATCTTGAGAGTAGAGTGGTGATGAGTCGCTTAAGGAGTCAAGGGAGATCAGGCCTTCCTCTATTACCATACCTACTATATGAAGGAATAGCTTTTATTTGGATAATGCTAAAGTGTTTTATAATATTATGGCTTTTCTCATGTCCATATCTTTATAGTTATTGTCAGGAAACAAACCTACAAGAACCATATACAGATGATGAAAATTATTAAAGACCAGGTGGCTTATTGTTTGGGACATGGGAGGGAGGGAAAGACAAGAATGTGGGAGCTGGTTGGGAGTAGGAAATAGGCCTTGGAGGTGAAGATACTGATCTGTAAATGGACTGAAGTAGACTTAGATGAGTATGGGGAGAAAATACCTCATGAGTGATATTCAATACTTAGAACAGAAAGGGAGAACTGGGGCTAGACAAAAGTGGAGAACAGCCAGGAATCAAGTCCTGGTGGGCTGGGAGGTGACTTGGCAGTTTTGGTCAAAGTAGAAGCCAAGGTGAGATACTGAACTGGGTGGCCAAGATCAGAGCCAGAACTATTGAATACAGAGCCAGGGATCTGGAGGCAGTTTGGAAGGATCTGCAAGGCGGACTATGCCAGGAATATATACCCCCTAGTATGGGCGTTTTCAAATGGGAAAACTGTTGAGTTCATAATACATATTATGTAACATAGTAATTCTTAATTGGATATCCTTTAAGTTAATGTTGAATTAGGAGTTAAACAAATTTAAAATCTGGAATTTTGTTTTAAAAAATGAAAACATCCAAACATACCATCTTTCCAACAAATGTTTTTTAAACAGATCTTTCAGCCAAGTTGCCTAAGAACAACAGTTGACTAGAACTGCACGTCTTCAAACTGTCTACTGCAGAATGGAAACAGGAACCTCTGGGAATATCTATGAGTCATAAAATGTTGTAAGGAAGTTTCCAAAGACCTTTTTTTCCTTTTTTTTTTGCTAAAATGGAGAGTTCTAATCTCAAATTGGCAGGCTTTCCTGGCGGCAATGTACATTGTTTACTTTGATTGCTTCTCAGCTGTGCTGCATGACCTTAGTTCATCAAGTTTTTGATATATTGTAGCAGAAGAGTTGCATAATATGACAAGATTGTAACTCCTTCTTTTTTTCTACTCTCTTAAAACAGATAAAAATCAGGATCCATATCTATGCTTCCTCTGTGAGGATGTTTAATTCAATTGTCTTTGAAGAAAGTAGTTCACATTACTCCCACAATTTTGAAAGCTTATAGTACTGGTAATTGGAGACATATGCTTTCATTTCATTATAAAAAGGATGTAAAAAGCACTTCATAATGTTGCCAGAAAGGAGTATTTCTGTGCGCGTGTGTGCATGTGTGTACTGAGGTTATTTGCTGCTAAGTCACTTCCGTCGTGTCCGACTCTGTGCGACCCCATAGATGGCAGCCCACCAGGCTCCTCCGTCCCTGGGATTCTCCAGGCAAGAACACTGGAGTGGGTTGCCATTTCCTTCTCCAATGCATGAAAGTGAAGAATGAAAATGAAGTCGCTCAGTGGTGTCCAACTCTTAGCGACCCCATGGACTGCAGCCTACCAGGCTCCTCTGCCCATGGGATTTTCCAGGCAAGAGTACTGGAGTGGGTCGCCATTGCCTTATTTAATCTAGTTTAAATATTGCAGTTTGAATTTGGCAAAATGCAAGTACAAATACATATCATATAAACATAGTTATCAAAGTTAAGAATGAACCAAAAAATAGGCCACGGAAAAAGAGTACCTAATCCTTAGTCCACAAATTCAAAATTCTTCTGAATCTAAATTCTTTGATATTTTATGGAGTCTGAGTAATTTGTAAAATTGATATATTGCTTAGATATGTTTTCTGTTTTTAGTTCTTAAAATAGAGTTATACTTCATTTAATGTGAACATTTTAAGTTTACAGTTAAAAAGGTTTTCAACTCTGTGTAGTCACCACCCAAATCAATATAAAACATTTCCATCACTCACGAAGCTTCCTTGTGCCCCTTTCTAGGCTTTTTTCCTACCCTCCTCCATATACCAGAAAGAACAATTAGTTTTGCATGTTCCTGGACTTCATATAAGTTAAATCTTATAGTATATACTCTTTTGGGTTTGGTTTCTTTGACCCAATGTGTTTTAAAGATTTATCCATATTGTTCCATGTATCAATATCCTTTTTCGATTAGAGTTATCGAGATCAGGCCTGGGATTTCTTTGGAAGGAATGATGCTAAAGCTGAAACTCCAGTACTTTGGCCACCTCATGCAAAGAGTTGAGTCATTGGAAAAGACTCTGATGCTGGGAGGGATTGGGGGCAGGAGGAAAAGGGGACGGCAGAGGATGAGGTGGCTGATGGCATCACCGACTTGATGGACGTGAGTTTGAGTGAACTCTGGGAGTTGGTGATGGACAGGGAGGCCTGGTGTGCTGTGATTCATGGGGTCGCAAAGAGTTGGACATGACTGAGTGACTGAACTGAACTGAACTGATCTTTATAATCTATAAGTCTTTTGTTAGATAAATATTTTCTGAACATTTTCTTCTAGTTTCTGTATTGTCTCTTTCCTTATTGGTTTCTTTTATTGACTAAGAAATTATTCACATAGCATCAAATTTAGAATAAATCCCATATCCATTATCATTTACTCCCCATTTCCTCCTTCTCCTCCAGGCCCTGGCAACTGCTGATATATTTTTTGTCTCTATGGATTTGCCTGTTCTAGACAGAGGACACATATGAAATCATACAATCTGTGGCCTCTTGTGTGTGGCTTCTATTTATCAGTCGATGGATATTGTGTTGTCTCTACATTTTTTGGCTGTTAAGAATAATATTGCCATGAGTATCCATGTATCAGTTTTTATGTAAAGATATATTTTCAGTTCTCCTGAGTATATTCCTACTACAGACTGATTCGTGTTCCCCCAACATTCGTATGTTGAAATCCTAATCTCTAATATGATGGCATTTAGAAATGGGGCCTCTGGGAGGTGATTGGCTCATGAGGGTGGAGCCTTTCTTATGAGGGATCAATGCCCTTAAAAAGAGACAAGAGCATTTGCTTCCTACCTTTCCTTCAGGTCACAAGAGGATACAGAACAAAAGTGGCCGTCTCCCCGCCAGAAAGCAGGTTCTCCTCAGACACCGGATCTGCTGGTGCCTTGATCCTGGACTTCCCGGCTTGCAGAGCTGTAAAAAATAATGTTTATTGTTTAAGCCAACCAATCTATGGTGTTTTTGTTATATTAGCCTGAACTAAGATAATTACTTAGAATTGAATTACGAGCAATTCCGTACGGTAACTGTCTGTTGAACTTTTTGAGGAAGTGACAAACTTTCCCACACCAACTATACTATTTTCCGTTTTCACCAACAATGTGTGAGGGTTCTAATTTCTCCATACCCTTGCAAACCATTGCTATTGACCGTTTTTTAAAATTAGAGTTACTACTATGGCTTTGATTTGCATTTTTCTAATGACTAATAAGCACCTATTCATGTGCTTATTAACCACTTCTGTATCCTCTTTGGAGGAATATCCATCCAGATCTTTTGCTTATTGAAAAGTTTTTTTTTTTTTAATTGTTGTGCTATGAGAATTTTCTTTATATATTCTGGATACCAGACCCTTGTTAGACACATGGTTTGCAAATATTTTCCCCCATGTTTTGGACTGTAGTTTTACTTTCTTTATAGTGCCCTTTGAGGCACAAAAGTTTTAGTTTTGATAAAGCCTTTGTTGTTGTTCAGTCACTAGCTCATGTGTGACTCTTTGTGACCCCATGGACTCAACATGCCAGACTTGCCTGTCTTTCACTCTCTCCCGGAGCTTGCTCAAATTCATGTCCATCCAACCGTCTCATCCTCTGTTGCCCACTTCTCATTCTGCCCTCAATCTTTCCCAGCATCAGGGTCTTTTCTAACGAGTCAGCTTTCGCATCAGGTGGTCAAAAGATTAGAGCTTCAGCTTCAGCATCAGTCCTTCCAATGAATAGTCAGAACTGATTTCCTTTAGGTGACTGGTTTGATCTCCCTACAGTCCAAAGGACTCTCAAGAGTCTTCTCCAACACCACAGTTTGAAAGCATCAATTCTTTGGTGCCTAGCCTTCTATATGATACAACTCTCACATCTGTACATGACTACTGGAAAAACCATAGCTTTGACTATATGGACATTCTTGGCACAGAGATGTCTCTGCTTTTTAATATGCTGCCCAGGTTGGTCATAGCTTTTCTTCCAAGGAGCAAGCATCTTTTAATTTCATGGCTGCAGTAACTGTCTGCAGTAATTTTGGAGCCCAAGAAATTAAAATCTGCCACCATTGCCATTTTTTCCCCATCTATTTGCCATGAAGTGATGGGATTGGATGCCATTATCTTAGTTTTTTGAATGTTGAGTTTTAAGCTTTTCCACTCTCTTTTTTCACCTTCATCAAGAGACTCTTTAGATGCTCTTCACTTTATGCCATAAGAGTAGAATCATCTGCATATGTGAGGTTGTTGATATTTCTGTCACAATCTTGAGTCTAACGTGTGCGTCATCCAGCCTGGCATTTCCCATTATGTACTCTGCATTTAAGTTAAATAAGCAGGGTGACAATATACAGTTTTTATGTACTCCTTTCCCAGTTTTGAACCAGTCCATTGTTCCATGTCCGGTTCTAGCTGTTGCTTCTTGACCCACATATAGGCTTCTCAGGAGGCAGGGAAGGTGGTTTGGTATTCCCATCTCTTTCAGAACTTTTCACAGTTTTTTTTGTGATCCACACAATCAAAGGCTTTAGTGTAGTCAATGAAGCAGAAGTAGGTGTTTTTCTGGAATTCCCTTGCTTTTTCTATGATCCAACAGATATTGGCAATTTGATCTCTGGTTCCTCTGCTTTTGTCAACCCAACTTGTAGATCTGGAAGTTCTTGGTTCATGTACTGTTGAAGCCTAGCTTGAAGGATTTGAGCATTACCTTGCTAGCATGTGAAATGAGCATAATTGTGTGGTAGTTTGAACGTTCTTTGGCTTTGGCCTTATTTGGGATTGGAATGAAAACTGGTCTTTTCCAGTCTGTGGGCACTGCTGAGTTTTCCAAATTTGCTGGCATATTGAGTATAGCACTTTAACAGCATCATCTTTTAGGATTTGAAATAGCTCAGGTGGAATTCCATCACCTCCACTAGCTTTGTTCATAGAGATGCTTCCTAAGGCCCATTTGACTTCATACTCCAAGATGTCTGGCTCTGGATGAGAGGCCATACCAGTGTGGTTATCCTGGTCATTAAGACCTTTTTTGTACAGTTCTTTGGTGTATTCTTGTCACCTCTTCTTAATCTCTTCTGCTTCTGTTAGGTAGGTCCTTGCCATTTTCTGTCCTTTATTGTGCCCATCTTTGCAAGAAATGTTCTCTTGGTTTCTCTAATTTTCTTGAAGAGACTTCTAGTCTTTCCCATTCTATTGTTTTCCTCTATTTCTTTGCACTGTTCACTTAAAAAGGCTTTTTATCTCTCCTCGCTATTCTTTGGAAGTCTGAATTCAGTTGGGTATATATTTTTCTTTCTCCTTACCTTTTGCTTCTCTTTTTTCTTAGCTATTTGCAAGTCCTCCTTAGACAATCAGTTTGCATTCCTGCATTTCTTTACCTTTGGAATGGTTTTGATCACAGTCTCCTGTACAATGTTATGAATCTCTGTCCATAGTTCTTCAGGCACTCTATCAGATCCAACCCCTTGAATCTATTTGATAAAGCTTAGTTTTCTTTTGGTTGCTTGTATTTTAGATTTTATGTCTAATTAACCATTGCCTAATCCAAAATCACAAAGGTTTACATCTAGAGTTTCATAGTTTTATCTTATCTCTTAAATCTAGGTCATTGATCAGTTTTGAATTATTTTTTATACATGGTATGAGGCACAATTGCAGTTTGATTCTTTTGCATGTAGTTATCCAGTTCTCCCAGTACCATTTATTGAATAGATTCTTTTCTTTCCTCATTGAATTGTCTTGGTCCCCTTGTTGGAAATCAATTGCTTATGAGCGATTACAATAATTTGAGCAATAAATGCAATAAATATGAGCAATATGTGTTTATTTCTGGACTCTGAATTTCATTCCAGTGATATGTATGTCCATCTGTATGCCAGTGCCATGCAGTTTTGATTACTTTGAAAGTGAAAGTGAAAGTTGCTCAGTCGTGTCTGACTCTTTCCCACCCCATGGACTATACCCCATGGAATTCTCCAGGCCAGAATACTGGAGTCGAGTAGCCTTTCCCTTCTCCAGGGGATCTTCCCAACCCAGGGATCGAACCCAGGTCTCCAGCATTGCGGGCGGATTCTTTACCAGCTGAGCCACAAGGGAAGACCAAGTATACTGGAGTGGGTAGCCTATCCCTTCTGCAGCGGATCTTCCTGACCCAGGAATTGAACTGGGGTCTCCTGTATTGCAGGCAGATTCTTTACCAGCTGAGCTATGAGGGAAACCCCTTTGATTACTTTAGCTTTGTGGTATTGGTTTCTTTTGCTAGACCTTTTCAATTTAATGAATCTTTAACTTTGGATGATTATGATGAAACAGATAAAATTTTAATTTTTCCTTTTCTTTTATGGTTAATATGTTTTGGGTAAGTAATATTTGTCTCCCTAAGGTCATGAATATGTTCTCTTACTTTTTCTTCTAGAAGTTTTGTGCTCTACATTTTATAGCTAGATCAATGGTCAGTAATGAGTTAATTTTTTACATATAGTGTGAAGTAAATGTAAAGACTTATTTATTTTTCCATGTGCATGTAACATTGTTGTAGTACAGTTAATTGAATAGACTATAATTTCCTCCATTACATTATCTTGAGACCTTTTTTGTAACCCAGTTGACCATATGTGTGTGTTCTATTTATGAACTCTATTCTGTTCCATTGATAGATACATCTGTCTTCATGTGAATACTACATGATATTTGTAGCCTTGAAATCAGATAATGCAAGATGTTAATTTTGTTTTCTTCTCTTTTAACATTTTTTTTGTTTCTTCTAGGTCCTTTGTCTTTGCATACACATTTTAAAAATTCCTTGTCATTTTCTACAAAATCATCTACTGAATAATTAACTGAAATTTCACTAAATCTGTCCATCAATTTGATGATAAAGAGAATCTATTAATACAAATTTCTCTCCTTGTTTTATGAACATAGTATGTCTTCACATTTATTTAGATCTTTAATTTTAGGAATAGTTTTTATTTTTTAGTGTAAAGATCTTGTGTGTTTTTTTTAGATTTAGTCTCAGGTATGTGATAGTTTTGATGCTATTGTGAATGGTATTGTTTTAAAATAATATTTTCTAATTATTTGCTTATAGTATTTAAATATTATTAATTTTTGTATACCAATTTTATATTCTGAGACTTTGCTAATTCATCTGTTAGTCCTTGTAAACTTTTGGAGGATCTCTAGGGTTTTATTCATATACCACAATGTTATCTGTAAATGCTGGTTGGTTTTACTTTCTTTCTACTCTGGCTATTTTGTCTTTTTGCACTAAAGACTTCCAGTTTTGTACTGTAAAGAAGTGGTGAGGCTAGTTATCTTTACTATAATCCCAGTTGTAGGGTGACACCTTTCAGTGTTTCACTGTTATGAAAAATGTTAATTCTTTTCATAACTGTCTTTTATCAAATTTGGTGAATTCCTATCTATTCCTAATTCACTGAGAATTTTAAATTTCAAATTAGTGTTAAAATTTTTTTGATTATTTTGAATCTTTTGAGATGAGTGCCATTCTTTTTGAATTTATCCAAATTAGGTAGGGTTCTCCAAAAATAGAATGTATATATATAAATATAGACAGATATACAGACAGACAGATAGATAGGTATAGAGAGATTACAAAGAATTGACTCACATGATTATGGAGGCTGAGAATCTTACAATATGCCATCTGCAATTTGGATATCCAAGAAAACTAATGGTGTAATTCTAGTCCTAGTTCAAAGGCCTGAGAATCAGGAGAGGCTATGGTGTAAATTGCAGTCTGAGGGCAGGAGAAGATGAATGTTCAAGCAGTCAGGCAGAGAAAGAATGAATTCTGTCTTCTTTTTTCTCTTCTATTCAAGCTCTCAAGGATGAGAAAATAGAAAGAGAAATTAAGGAAGCATTCCATTCACCATTGCAATGAAAAGAATAAAATACTTAGGAATATATCTACCTAAAGAAACTAAAGACCTATATATAGAAAACTATAAAACACTGATGAAAGAAATCAAAGAGGACACTAATAGATGGAGAAATATACCATCTTCATGGATTGGAAGAATCAATATAGTGAAAATGAGTATACTACCCAAAGCAATCTATAGATTCAATGCAATCCCTATCAAGCCATCAATGATATTCTTCACAGAGCTAGAACAAATAATTTCACAATTTGTATGGAAATACAAAAAACCCAATCTTGAGAAAGAAGAATGGAACTGGAGGAATCAACTTACCTGACTTCAGGCTCTACTACAAAGCCACAGTCATCAAGACAGTATGGTACTGGCACAAAGACAGAAATACAGATCAATGGAACAAAATAGAAAGCCCATATATAAACCCACGCACCTATGGACACCTTATCTTTGACAAAGTAGGCAAGAATATACAGTGGAGAAAAGACAATCTCTTTAACAAATGGTGCTGGGGAAACTGGTCAACCACCTGTAAAAGAATGAAACTAGAACACTTTCTAACACCATACACAAAAATAAACTCAAAATGGATTAAAGATCTAAACATAAGACCAGACACTATAAAACTCTTACAGGAGAACAGACAAAACACTCTCCAGCATACATCACAGCAGGATCCTCTATGACCCACCTCCCAGAATATTGGAAATAAAAGCAAAAATAAACAAATGGGACCTAATTAAAATTAAAAGCTTCGGCACAACAAAAGAAACTATAAGCAAGGTGAAAAGACAGCCTTCAGAATGGGAGAAAATAATAGCAAATGAAGCAACTGACAAACAACTAATCTCAAAAATATGCAAGCAACTCCTGCAGCCCAATTCTAGAAAAATAAATGACCCAATCAAAAAATGGGCCAAAGAACTAAACATTTCTCCTAAGAAGACATACAGATGGCTAACAAACACATGAAAAGATGCTCAACATCACTCATTATCAGAGAAATGCAAATCAAAACCACAATGAGGTACCATTTCAGGCCAGTCAGAATGGCTGTGATCCAAAAGTCTACAAGCAATAAATGCTGGAGAGGGTGTGGAGAAAAGAGAACCCTCTTACACTGTTGGTGGGAATGCAAACTAGTACAGCCACTATGGAGAACAGTGTGGAGATTCCTTAAAAAACTGGAAATAGAACTGCTTTATGACCCAGCAATCCCACTGCTGGGCATACATACCAAAGAAACCAGAATTGAAAGAGACACGTGTACCCCAATGTTCATTCCAGCACTTTTTATAATAGCCAGAACATGGAAGCAACCTAGATGTCCATCAGCAAACGAATGGATAAGAAAGCTGTGGTTTATATACACAATGGAGTATTACTCAGCCCTTAAAAAGAATACATTTGAATCAGTTCTGATGAGATGGATGAAACTAGAGCCTTTTAAACAGAATGAAGTAAGCCAGAAAGAAAAACACCAATACAGTATACTAACGCATATATATGGAATTTAGAAAGATGGTAATGACAACCCTGTATGCGAGATAGCAAAAGAGACACAGATGTATAGAACAGTCTTTTGGACTCTGGGAGAGGGAGGGGGGATGATTTGGGAGAATGGCATTAAAACATGTGTAATATCACATAAGAAACGAATCGCCAGTCCAGGTTCGATGCAGGATACAGGAAGCTTGGGGCTGGTGCACTGGGATAACCCAGAGGGATGGTATGGGGAGGGAGGTGGGAGGAGGGTTCAGGATGGAGAACACATGTACACCCATGGTGGATGCATGTTGATGTATGGCAAAACAAATACAATATTGTAAAGTCAAAAAAAATTAACCATTACAATTTCTTTCATTTATTTCAGAAAATTCTTAACCATTATTATTTAAAATAAATATTTCCTATTTTTTTCTCCCCTCTTTTTCTGGGACTTCAAGTGAGTGAGTGTACATCTCTCAGTCATGTCTGACTCTTTGCGACCCCATGGATTATATAGTCCATGGAATTCTCTAGGCCAGAATACTGGAGTGGATAGCTATTCCCTTCTCCAGAGGATTTTCCCAACCCAAGGATCGAACCCAGGTCTCCTGCATTGAAGGCAGATTCTTTACCAGCTGAGCTACCAGGGAATCCCTCTGGGACTTCAAACTACACATATTGTATAATATGTGCTGTTAGTCCATATTTTGCTTGCTCTCTTTAGGTTTTAAACATTCTCTTTTCTCTTTTTGCTCAGTTGGTTCATTTTTCCTGTACTTAAGTTCACTGATTCTTTCTCTGTTCTATACATCCTGCTGTTATGGTCATCACATGACTTCTTCATTTCTGATTTTGTATTTTTCAGTTCTGTAATTTTCATTTGATTCTTTTACACTTTCCATATTTTTGTGCAAATTACCTACATTTTCTCACAAATTGGCCCTAAATCCCTTAATATATTTGTTATATTATTTAAACATTCTTGTATGGTTCTGACATCTGTGTCTTCTGAAAGCTGATTTCTACTGACCGTTTTTCTTTAATTCCGATTCACATATTCCTGTTTTATACATGTCTCGAAGTATGTATGCCAGTATTGGTGAACTCTTAATTTCTGCTTGTGTGAGTTCTTTATTTCTCTTTTAATTATAAATGATAATCTTGCTAAGTAGAATATCCTAGGTTTCAGATTTTTCTCTTTTAGCATCCTAAGTATATCATGCCACTTCCTTTTGCAGTTTCTGCAAAAAATTCAGCTGATAGCCTTATGGGGGTTCCCTTGTCTATGACTCTGTTTTTCTCTTGATGATTTTATAATTCTCTCTTTAACTTTTGCCTTATTAGTTAGGATATTTCTTAGTGTGGGTCTGTTTGGGTTCATCTTTTTTGGGATCCTCTGTGCTTCCTGTATCTTGATCTCTGTTTCTTTCTTTGGGTTTGGGTCATTTTCAGCCATAATTTAATTAAGTATGTTTTTGGCCCCTGTCTCTCTCTCTTCTCCTTCTGAGACTCCTAAAATGTGAATTTTGGTATGCTTGATGGTATCCCAAAAGTCCCTTTCATTTTTTAAAATTTGTTTTTATTTTTGCTGTTCTGATTGTATGATATCCACTTTTCTATTTTCCAGATCACTTATACGTTCTTCTGTGTCACCTAGTCTGCTGTTTATTCCTTCTACTGTGTGTTTCATTGTTATTTTTCTTCAGTTCTGATGATTCTTTTAAAATATTTTCTAGTTCTTTTTTAAGCTTTTCACAGTGTTTTTAGGCTTTATTTAGCCCTCTCCTGAAGCAAAGATTCAGCAAAATAAGTATGTATGTAGAATGTTTTATTTTGTAGTTCTTTACAGATTTTAGGAATTTTCTATTTTAACTTGATGAATTAATTAAATTTCTGGTGAAATTTCTGTGTTCTGAGTTACTCAAACAGTGAAGCCAAACTTAGGAGCTGTTTAACTATGGTATTAACTATTTCTTTTGTCATATACTTTAATAAGGTTATAGTGCATAAAATTTTGGCAATGACCTTGTATAGATATATAAATCAAATGTAATTCACTTCACTTTAAGAAATAGTGAAGATGATTAACCATTTTTTCCTTGAAAATGTAAACAAATATATAGAAGCTTAATAACTTCAAATATAAAATTATACAGATTCTTACTTCTTAAATATTTAATGATTTTGATTCTAGGAGATAATACATTATTTTGCTGGGTTTAAACTGGTTCAATGAGCTTGGTAGGGCATCAGAAAGGTATATTTTGAGCATGTTATTGTTCCATGTAATTTGCAGTATTGCATTTATATTTTTATTTATTCCATAAGCATTTTATGTTCCAGACATTGACATAGATGTGCTCACAGATCATCTTTTTAAATCCTTACAAAAAGTTCTTCGAGGTGGTATACACATGCCTGTTTTGCTGGAGAGAAAACAGAGTCAGAAGCTATGACTTCTTCAAAGTCATATTTCTAGTCTTTGGAACAGCATTAGACTGAAAACCCCATGTGTGACACCATAATCCATGCCTATTTCAATAATGAATACCACTTTGCATGTTCTGGAACCATCTAGGCCTTCTACTACTAACCCTGTTAGCACTTAGTTCTCAAATGCACCCCATCTGCAGGCTGTACCCTATGGCTCTTGAGGACATGTCTACATTTCCTTCCTGAGGAGGGTTATCACTTCATTCTTTGGGATTCTTCTCCTCCCAAGACTGGCTGAAGAGTGGGATGGTTTCGCTCTTCTTCATTTCTTGCTGCCTCAAGCACGGAGTTATTTTTATTTCTCCAAGTTAGCTGACAAATGTGGAATCTTTTAATTAATTTGTTTTTGCCTCTAGATATGTAGAGAAAATAAAGAAAATCTGGGAACACTCAAGGTTTCCTAATTTCAAGAAGTCTCTGTGTAGTCTCAGGTTTGTGTAGCTCTGACTTTCTTCTGAGAATGTAGATAGTAGATAAAAAAAAATGCAGCCACAAAAGGAAAGACAGAAACACACAGAAAGATATTTCCACACAACTCTGCATGCAGGGATAAAAGACACAATATAAAGAAGTATAATATATAACATACCAAGGGATATGTATTTTCAGTCAGGAGACAGTGTTATTATTAAAGCATCAGAATCTTGACCTTCCTTGGCTGTAGTATCTATATATACTGAAAGGGGTTGCGTCACTTGGAGATTTATGCATACTATGGGAAGATTTGATGTGCAAGGTTGGTACTATAGTTTATCATGAGAACTGTTGTCAACATATCCTTATTTACAATGAACTATAAAGGCCATAGGGGGCATCCTTGTCTGAGTCTCTGGTTCCATCTTGCTTCTGAAATTAGTCCTTAAAAATTATGGGTGTTGCTTTTTTTCTTTTTCCCAGGTTTTATGTGGTCTCATCTATATTAAGAAAGATCTTTATTTAGGGCCACTTTTTATTAAGTTTGTGTTTAAGCAGGCACTTCAACATAATATGGAAACACCATGACTTACTTTGGAATTGAAACAAACTGATTATACCAGAAGGCATTTGCTGTCTTTCAAAACACATGTTATTTGTCAGTGGCAATGATGCCTTCCCTGTAACATGTAGGTATTGTCGAACATTTATCAAAGACCCATCATATTTAATAGCTTAAAAGACTTATATTGTGAAATTTGTGGAATATACTCTTAAAATATTGAAATATGTGTGTTCCCCAAGTTATTGGCAGGATGTTGATATCAAGTTTTGGTAGGTCTTCCATGGAAGTTACATAGAATTGAGCCATGTAGCAACATGGGTTCATGGGTTTAGGGTGTAGAGATTTCCTAAACTAGATGATGTCTCCAGTGGACAAAAGTGCAGAATGATTTTAAGTGATTACCTCCAAATACTCTAGACCTCAGTGAATTAATGAGGTTTCTGAATTATTCTCTTTGGAAGCCAATAGAATTGCAGTCTGAAAATGAATATTAAAAAATAATTATTTAGGGATTTTAGCTTAAAGCTTTAGTTTAAACCTTACCTTAGTTTAAAGATATATCTTCCTGGTTAGTAAGGTGCAAAATTCTAATATTAATTGTGTGTCGTAACCATGGGCTCAATACCGTGACTACTTTTGGAAAAAATTTAAGAAAATAGTGGCTGAAAGCTCTGGAGTAGGATTAAAAACATGAAAATTTGTTTCTGCCCAGGATATTTAGTGGGATTCAATGTTTATTGTTTAGGGTCAGAGCTTAAAAACTCTGAGGTGTTAAGTATTCCAATTTAAATAGAACTGCCCCAAAGATGGAATTATTAGCACTTCTCTCAGAGTTAATAATAAGTGACAGAATCAATCCTTCTGCATCAGCCACCCCCCATCCACCCTCCTTTTTATAGAAAATGACTAGACTGGGGAGACAGGAATCACCATGAATGGAGCTATTGTGTTAGAAGCTTCACTCTCCCTTCCCTTGGGGAGGAAGAGAGATGCTTTCCTTTTTAAGGCCAAATTGGGAATAGGAGGGGCTCCACTAGAATTTCTCGTAAAGAATGCAGACTCTTACCAAGAGAGACTGACTGGCACTATGTTTCTTGATGGAACATTTGCTTAGCCAGCAAACTTGCTGGTCTACCTCTTGGCCTATTTCAGCAGAAGAGAACACAATGAGAGATTGTTGGCAGAGTGGAGAGAGCCTGTGTTTTCACCATCTGGTGTGCTAAAGATGAGCTCAGGCATACATCAAGGAATGTAAGCTGGCTTAGGCCTGCCTGCCTACTGATGTGGGGTGAATGTTTGTGCCCCTCCAAGATTCATATGTTGGTGATAGTATTTGTGTTTTGGGATGAAATTAAGTTTAGACAAAGTCATGAGGGTTCAGTTCAGTTCAGTTCAGTCGCTCAGTTGTGTCTAACTCTTTGTGACCCCATGAATCATAGCACGCCAGGCCTCTCTGTCCATCACCAACTCCCAGAGTTTACTCAAACTCATGTCCATCGAGTTGGTGATGCCATCCAGACATCTCATCCTCTGTCAGTCCCAAAACTGGCTTTATGTCCTTTTGTAAAAAGAGGAAGAGACACAAAGTCTCTCTTTCTCTGCCTCTCTCTGTGTACATGCATTTAAAAAGAGGTCATGAGAGGACATAAACAGAAAAAAGGACCTCACCGAGAACCCAACAATGCCTCTACCCTGATCTTGTACTTCCAACCTCCAGTACTATGAGAAGTAAGTGTTTGTTAAGCCACACGTTCTGCAGTATTGGTTACAGTGGTCTGAGCTGATTAAAAGGCTTTTTGCTGGACAGGGAGGCCCCAACAGGAAGAGGCAGTTAATGTATTACCATGGGAGGGAGTTGGGAGTGGAGAATGAGGTTGATCTGGAGCTTAATCTCCCTTAATACAGAACTGTGTTATGAGAGGACCCCTTAAGGCTTTCCCAAGAACTTTCACAGCCCTCTCAAGACAGTCAGCATTTGGATGGCTGCCTCACGTAGGGTGTCAATATCCAGCCAGAGAAGCAGAGAAAACCAATAGAAAGAAGTTTTTAACAGCCATAGTTATACAAAGAGGCACTTGTTCCTCTCTGTTTCTGTGCTCCCTGCCCCCAACAACCAAAGGAGGGAGGTCTTGAAGAAAAAGGGTGGCCCAGGGACAAGAAGAATATAGTTATACAAACTTCCCTTCCGCCCCCACCTCATCCCTACCCTTAGAAGTCTGTGTCTGCCCTCATGCTTGAAGCTGATGACATTTAGATTGAGTTTCAAGTTTTATATTAGACTGAGTTTTAATAATAAAAGATGACTGGAAGTTTATGGAATCTACCCAATGTGATGCTGAGGGATGAGAAAAGATTGGACAAAGCACAGTCAAAAGCAGTGATTGAAAAAATAAGTGATTTCACATTTCTGTCTCAGCTGTTTGAGATTGCACTGGCATTCATTTTGATAAACTGTCTTTCACTGGTTTGGCAAACAGAGTGGAGAAATAATGGGAGAAATGTGCAATGAGGGGCCACCTCATTTTTACTTCAGCTTCTGGAAAATATAAGACTTTAGAGACTTTTGGTATTAAGATACAATCAGCAACATGAACGGCATTTTTGTGCTTATCGTTTTATACCGGATTAGGCTTCTGAGTAAGAACATTCAAAAGAAAAACTCACACAATATAAAAAGCATCTTAATTTTTCTTCACCAAATAACAAATAAGTTGTCAGTTATGTGAGCACGAAGGTGAATCACTGTGAATCAGTTTTTGAAATGGACACATCTGGGAGATGCCAGTTTGCATTAATGATTCTAAAGGAGTACACACAGATGGTAAAGCATGCAGCCTCCGCAAGAAACTGGAGCTGCCCAGAAAGCCCCCGGCAGACCTGTGTTTTTAAGCACTGACATTTTACATTATCATTTAAGGTGTCCCCATTTTATGCTAAAATTTAGATGTTTCTCATGTGCTTCTAAGATACTTTTGATTCCCATAGGGTCACCTTACACTATTAAAACACATTGAATTCTGCTTCTTTTGGTATTACTATCATCTTGAAAGAATTAAAAGGGAATACAGATCTTATTCACACCTATGAATACAAAAAATGAAGCTTGAAAAACTTTCAGGTGAAAAAAACAACCTCTTCCCTCCTCTTCTCCCCAAGGGAAGTGAAGTGGCTCAGTCATGTCCGACTCTTTGTGACCCCATGGACTGTAGCCTACCAGGCTCCTCCATTCATGGGGTTTTCCAGGCAAGGATACTGGAGTGGGTTGCCATTTCCTTCTCCAGGGGATCGTCCCTACCCAGGTATTGAACCCGGGTCTCCTGTATTGTAGGCAGACGCTTTACCCTCTGAGCCACAAGGAAAATCCCCCTATTCCCCAAATACACCCCCAAATATAGATCAGGAGCAGAATCTACAGATGGACTCCTCACTGTCTGCCATTGTAACACAGTCCTGTGGTCAGAGAAACCTCTAGAATGGGGACAAAGAAGATTGTAGAGGTAAGGAAGAGTGAACAGGAGAGGCACTGAGCCTGGCCTACACTCCCCATCAGGCATCAGAGGTGTGAGAACCAAACGGCCCTGTCCCACACGCGTCCATCTGGTCAGTAATGGTTGCAGCCTCATAGGAATGGAAGGGAGGCACCAGGGGAAGAGCAGACACTGCACTCATTCCTAAATTCCCCCCACAGTCCTCAGCAGGGAACCAGAGAATAGTCAGATCTCTACAGTGCTCATGAGAAGGGTGGAATGGGTAGAGCAACTCAGAAAATTCAAGTAGTGGGGGGAAGTAGAGGGGGCCATGCCAGACCCTTAGAATGTGGTGAAGGAGGTCAAAGATATTTAGGATCAATTATGGGAGGAATTTTATATGCACTCCTAGAGATTATCATCAGCCCCAGGAAAAGAGGAATGGGGACAAAGAAACTATGGTTGCTTTTTAAACTGAAGTCTTTGAAAATCACTCAGTCGGACCGAGTTTACTACGTTTGGCAGCGTGGGGCCTGAGAGTCCAAAAAAAAAAAAAAAGGAAACTAAAATAAGCTATATTTTTGTACAAATACATTTTGGCGGATATCATAACTTTTTGTAGAATCTGAAATATATACCTGCTGCACACTTCTTTTACAAATTCAGCGTCCTGGAGACATTTCTTCACTATATTTTCCCCACAAATAGTACTCCTGTTTCCTCATGCACAACATCTCTTGTCTGTGATGTTGTTATCTTTGCTGCAAAGTTAATTATCCAAATGCCATTTATCTCTCTCTTGTGTTCTCATAACATCTTTCCTAGTGTTCCTGCCTTGTTTTGTTCTTAAATCAGTAACTTTTATAACCTTATAACTCTTTTATTTTTCTTATGGTACCATTTCTTATGGTACCATTTTTCTTATGGTATGTCGTAATTCATTCTTTGATTAGACCTTTTTAACTTTCCATGTCATACAAACCTATTTAGTGTGATTTGAAGACCAAGAGTATATTATACCCTAGTATAATTTATTTATGATTAACTTTCATTCTTCTAATCACCGAATCAATTATTTCTTTTGGAAGCGCTACTTGACATAAGTGTTTAAGTCAAAATCACTTAAGCCTTGATATTTGCTTGGAATTATATCTGTATCCTTATGTTTATATTTTGAGACTTGCAGAATTTGAAGGATTAAACTAATGCAGATCATTTTAAAAAAGCAGCTGGATAAAATATTTTAAATAATTTAAAGTGCAATAATATTTTCAATGAAAGGAAAGATAATCTATAAGTGCCAGGAATTGGAAAAAATAAAAGGCAGCTTTTTAAATGGAAGCTGAGTCCATCAAAGCTCACATAGGTTTCAGTTTTTACACAGGCTCTACGGATGTAATTTTACACACACAAAAGGATGACAGCCATGCCATTTGATCCACAATAGGTACTGAATACCTTGTACTGAATAGCTTGTACTGAATACCCGTCTTAAAAAGACAGTACTCTAAAGTAGTGCTCTCCTAGCAAAAATGGACTAGAAACATCCTGCACACAAGGCTTGGGAAGCAGCCTGGAAGTCTGCTCTTTGCTTGGAGCTCTAAGTGGAAAAAAATACTAGTGAGAAACTGAAAGCCCAGATTTGTGCCAAATGGGGTCACAATTGATATTTCCTGAATGGTATGGGAAATATAAGCTAAGGAATTCGAATAACATTTGGTCAAAGACCTTTCAAATCTACTGTATTCTGTCAGAAAAAAAGAGTGCAAAATTGATCTGTCAGGATAATTTAACAACTCAGGGAACATAGAACTCTTATGAAAAACACAGACCCATTGAAGATGAATTTGCTTTGTAATCAAAATTTCAATCTCATTAACAAATGAGCCATTATGAGGCAGAGTAAGAAGGAATAGCAAGCAGGAAGAGTAACACTCCCAAGAATAAAGAATAATAAACAATCTGAAAGAGATTATAAAATAAGTTTACTTAAACTGTTTAAAAAAAGATAGAGATGGAGCAGAAACCACAATGAAGCAAGAAAATATGAAATAAAGTATAAGAAGATAAGTATAATACATAAGGAGACATAGTTCAAGAGAGAAATTGTGGTTAATTTGGGGAAATCATCTCCATGAAAGTATCTCAGAGAGATAAAGATATGAAGAATAATAAAAAGTAGCTGACAGATATAAAGGTTAGAACATGGAGGTTAAATGTATATGTAATGGAAATTGCAGTGCTAAAAACAGAGAAAATGGAAAAATGGCAATAGAACAATAATTTATTGGTTGAGGATTTACCAGGTGTAAAGAAGACAAGTTACCCAATCAAAATAGCATAAAATAAAATTCTCACCTAGAAGTATCAAAGTACAGAATACATAAGGCAAAGAAATCTTAAAAGCAACCAGGGAGAAGGACTATATATAAGGTGTGAGAGAGCAAACTATCTTTCTAGCACGAGGAAAAAACTCTAAAGACATTTTCAGATAAGTGAGGACTGAGAGTAGACTACTCACCATTTCCTGAGAAAAGAATTATTAGAAGACAATTAAACTTAGAAAGACAAAAGGGAATGTGAGAAGCAAATGGAAACAAGTTGGTGAAGATGTAGCTTAACCTAAAGAATGAATTGCCTAGTAGTCCTTGGTAGCTAAGCAGGTAAAGAATCCGCCCGCAATGCGGAAGACCTGGGTTCGATCCCTGGGTCGGGAAGATCCCCTGGAGGAGGGCATGGCAACCCACTCCAGTATTCTTACATGGAGCATCCCCATGGACAGAGGGGCCTTGTGGGCTATGGTCCATGGGGTTGCAAAGAGTCAGACATGACTGAGCGACTAAGCACACACATGGAAAAATGCTAGATTTTGAAGAGTATGAAAATAAGGTAGAATTAAAATACCCTATGAAATAACGTAGAACATGTAATAAGAAGAATTCAGAGTTAAGTGCTTTTATGGTTCTTGTATATAATGGTGGTGGATAAAGATATTTTATTTTATAGTCATTCATGACTAGCTATTTTATTTTAGCCACACCATGCAGCTTATGAGGTCTTAGATCCTTGACCAGGGATTATAAAGGGCCCAAGGCAGTGAAAGTGCTGAGTCCTAACCACTGGACTGCCAGGGAGCTCGTCAAGATATTTTTTTTCTTATGTTAAATTTGTATGCTAAGGTTTTTCAGTGTAACTACTAAAAGAATAGAAATAGATGTGTAACAGAAAGTAGTAGAGGTGAAAAAAATTAACTGATTAATCTGAGTAAGTCAAGGATCAATATAAGGCAGAAAGGATGAAAACAAAGAAAAAAAATCAAAGAAACTTAAAAATACCAAAATATAGTAGAAATTAAAATAGTTTATAAAAAGTCAAAAATTTTAGAGGGAAAAGTGATCCAATTAAAGAAAAACTCTCTATTAATGTATTGAGTACCTCACACCTGGAGTCAGAGCATACAAAATTGTCTTCACTGTAAACTGCAAAGAAAGTTGCCACTAATCATCATAATATTCTTTGAATGTAGTGTAGTAAAATTAGGACTCAGTAGCGGAAAATCCCATGGATGGAGGAGCCTGGTGGGCTACAGTCCATGGGGTTGCTAAGAGTCTGACACAACTGAGCGACTTCGCTTTCACTTTTCACTTTCAGGCATTGGAGAAGGAAATGGCAACCCACTCCAGTGAGCTTGCCTGGAGAATCCCAGGGACGGGGAGCCTGGTGGGCTGCCGTCTATGGGGTCGCTTAGAGTTGGACAAGACTGAAGCGACTTAGCAGCAGCAGCAGCAACAGCAGAAAGCTATTGCAGATGTGAAGTCTGGTTTCTGGTAACTAGAGGAGCTTGTATTGCACTAAATTTCTTACCAATAATAATTACAAACTTTGAACAAAAATATTTTAAAAATCTCTGAAGTACTGGATGTCAATCAAAAGCAGGCAAACTAGAAGGAAATCTTCTCTTGAAAGACAGAAATGATTACAATTTAGATTCATGTGTATATGGCTTTTCCATTGAAGGCATTCTTAAGACTTGTGGGTACAGTGCATAGGGGAACACGTGTATACCTGTGGTGGATTTATGTTGATGTATGGCAAAACCAATACAATATTGTAAATTAATTAACCTCCAATTAAAATAAATAAATTTATATTAAAAAAAAAGACTTGTGGGTACAGTGCATAGCATTTGATCATGAAGTCAATCTTATTGGCCTGAAGAGGCAGAGGATAGGGGCTGACAGAGTTGCTGGAAAATGAATAGAAATATAAGAATTGAGAAGGCCTCAGAGGAAAATCCTCATAACTGGTGTATATCCTTCTTGAAAATAACTCTTCTCAAATCTTTGGCTGTCCTTAAACTGTGCATATATTAGGATCTTATCAAGTAGCTCAAAGAGAAAACAATAGCTTGAGAACTGAAAAGGATGAATAGATCAACAGCTGCCTCCCAGAGGAAGACAAAGTTTGGATTTTCAATCCTATTAATTACAGAGTCTTGGTAAATATTTCAGGATTTTTACTGAAACCTAAGAAGGATTATGCTTTATGAATAAAGACTATACTCTAAGACTAAGAGATTCACCTTTGGACTAAGGGCAAAACTATTCCACCAGTCATCGAGCTACTTGCTTAGAACAAAGTTCACTATTCTTCATGGGAACATAATAGAGTAAAATCACTCTACAATTTATTATAACCAGACAAATGAAGTAGCAAAAGTGACCTATGATTAAGAGAAAAATCTTAATCTGGAATCTGCATATCAACAGAGAATACAGATGTTGGAACTTGCAGAAGGACTTTAAAATGATAAACAGGATAACTATGTAAAGGAATCAATTTTATACCTGTGATGGATTCATTTTGATGTTTGGCAAAACTAATACAATTATGTAAAGTTTAAAAATAAAATAAAATTAAAAAAATAAAAAATAAAGCTCAACATTCAGAAAATGAAAAAAAAAAAAGATGGGTATAATAGATGTTGTGATTGGGAATTTCAGGAGAATTTGGAAACTATCAAAAATAATCAAATAGAAATCCTAGAAAAAGAAGTATAGTTTCGAACTTGAGAGATCCTTCAGATGACATTAATAGCAGATTGGAAGCAATAGAAATGATCTGAAGCATAGAGAGAGAGAAAGAACTGAGCCTCAGTGACTTATGGGATAATGTCAACCAGTCTTACATACGCATAATCAGAGCCCCAGAAAGAGAGTAGAATGAGAATGAGGCAGAGAAATGTTTATTTTTCTATTTTTATCAAATCTGACTTAAATTATTCTGGGAGATGGATTGATGTTGCTGCAACTTATGTCAGAGTGTTCTGTCTAAGTTTTCCTCTGTAAGTTTTATAGTATCCAGTCTTACATTTAGCTCTTTAATCCTTTTGAGTTTATTTTTGTGTATGGTGTTAAAGAATGTTCTAGTTTCATTTTTTCATGTAGTTGTCCAGTTTTCCCAGCAACACTTATTGAAGAGACTGTCTTATCTCCATTGTATAGTCTTGCCTTCTTTGTCATAGATTAATTGACCACGGATGCATGGGTTTATTTCAGGGCTTTCTATCCTGTTCATTGATCTACATTTATGTTTTTGTGCCAGTACCCTACTGTTTTGATGATTGTATGGAAATAAAAACAAAAATAAACAAGTAGGATCTAATTAAATTCAAAAGATTTTGCTTAGAAAGGAAACCACAAACAAAAATGAAAAAACAACCCACAGAGTAGGAGAAAAGATTTGCAAATTATGCGACCAACAAGGCATCCAAAATTTACAAACAGCTTATGTGTCTCAATATCAACAAACAACCCAATCCCAAAATGGGCAAAAGACCTAAATAGACATTTTTCCAAAGAAGAGATACAGATGGCCAAGAGGCACATAAAAAGATGTTCAACATCACTAATTATTAGAGAAATGCAAATCAAAGCTACAATGAGATATCCTCTTACACCAGTCAGAACGGCTGTCATCAGAAAATCCACAAACATAAATGTTGGAGAGCATGTGGAGGAAGGGGAACCCTCCCACACTGTTGTGGAGGAGTAACTTGATATAGCCACTATGAAGAACATTATGGAGGCTCCCTACAAAAGTAAAAATAGAGCTACCGTGGATCCATTTCCATTAGTCCATTCCCAGGCATACATCTGGAGAGAAACATGTTTTGAAAGAATTAATGCACTACAGTGTTCCTGTGTGTGTGATGTGTGTGTGTGTGTGTGTGTGTGTGAAGTCGCTCAGTCATGTCCAACTCTTTGCGACCACGTGGACGGTAGCCCGCCAGGCTCCTCTGTCTGTGGGATTCTCCAGGCAAGAATACTAGAGTGGGTTGCCATTTCCTTCTCTAGGAGATCTTCCCAACCCAGATCTCGAACCCGGTCTCCTGCATTGCAGGCAGACGCTTTATCCTTTGAGCCACCAGGGAAGCCAGGACTATTTGCAATAGCCAAGACATGGAAGCTACCTAAATGTCCATCAACAGAAGAATTGATAAGGAAATTGTAGTTATCTATGGAATGGAATATTACTCAGATATTAAAAAAAAGAAATAATGCCATTTGTAGCAATGTGGAAGGACCTGGAGATTATCATACTAAGTGAAGTATGTCAGGCAATGAAGACAAACATCATATGATATCAGTTATATGCAGAATCTAAGAAAAATGATGCAGATGAACCTAGTTACAAAACAGAAGCACACTTACAGACTTAGAGAATGAATCTATGGTTACCAGGTTGGGCAGATGGGTAGACTGGGAGTTTAGGATTGACATGTACACACTGCTATGTTTAAAATAGATAACCAACAAGGACCTACTGTTAAAAAAAAAAAAAAAAAAAGATTTCTAGTACCAGTAAATCCAGAGGACTCAGAAAATCCCAATAAGGATAAACACAAATAAAATTGTATCTATGGACATCACAGTAAAACTTCTGAAAATAAAGTGATGATGAAAATATTCTGCCTTTGATTAAGATGGGGTTGTCAAAACTCATGAAACTGTACACTTTATTTTTTTTCTTTTTTTTTAATTTTATTTTATTTTTAAACTTTACAATATTGTATTGGTTTTGCCAAATATCGAAATGAATCCGCCACAGGTATACATGTGTTCCCGATCCTGAACCCTCCTTCCCCCTCCCTCCCCATACCATCCCTCTGGGTCGTCCCAGTGCACCAGCCCCAAGCATCCAGTATTGTGCATCGAACCTGGACTGGCGACTCGTTTCATACATGATATTATACATGTTTCAATGCCATTCTCCCAAATCTTCCCACCCTCTCCCTTTCCCACAGAGTCCTTAAGACTGTTCTATACATCAGTGTCTCTTTTGCTGTCTCGCATACAGGGTTATTGTTACCATCTTTCTAAATTCCATATATATGTGTTAGTATACTGTATTGGTGTTTTTCTTTCTGGCTTACTTCACTCTGTATAATAGGCTCCAGTTTCATCCACCTCATTAGAACTGATTCAAATGTATTCTTTTTAATGGCTGAGTAATACTCCATTGTGTATATGTACCACTGCTTTCTTATCCATTCATCTGCTGATGGACATCTAGGTTGCATCCATGTCCTGGCTATTATAAACAGTGCTGTGATGAACATTGGGGTACACGTGTCTCTTTCCCTTCTGGTTTCCTCAGTGTGTATGCCCAGCAGTGGGATTGCTGGATCATAAGGCAGTTTTATTTCCAGTTTTTTAAGGAATCTCCACACTGTTCTCCATAGTAGCTGTACTAGTTTGCATTCCCACCAACAGTGTAAGAGGGTTCCCTTTTCTCCACACCCTCTCCAGCATTTATTATTTGTAGACTTTTGGATCGCAGCCATTCTGACTGGTGTGAGATGGTACCTCATAGTGGTTTTGATTTGCATTTCTCTGATAATGAGTGATGTTGAGCATCTTTTCATGTGTTTGTTAGCCATCTGTATGTCTTCTTTGGAGAAATGTCTATTTAGTTCTTTGGCCCATTTTTTGATTGGGTCATTTATTTTTCTGGAGTTGAGCTGTAGGAGTTGCTTGTATATTTTTGAGATTAGTTGTTGGTCAGTTGCTTCATTTGCTATTATTTTCTCCCATTCTGAAGGCTGTCTTTTCACCTTGCTAATAGTTTCCTTTGATGTGCAGAAGCTTTTAAGTTTAATTAGGTCCCATTTGTTTATTTTTGCTTTTATTTCCAATATTCTGGGGGGTGGGTCATAGAGGATCCTGCTGTGATGTATGTCGGAGAGTGTTTTACCTATGTTCTCCTCTAGGAGTTTTATAGTTTCTGGTCTTACGTTTAGATCTTTAATCCATTTTGAGTTTATTTTTGTGTATGGTGTTAGAAAGTGTTCTAGTTTCATTCTTTTACAAGTGGTTGACCAGTTTTCGAAACTGTACACTTTAAACCTGTTTTACTTATGTATATTTCAGTTAGATGGAAAGAGTAACATGGAAATTTACAACAACATATGTAAAATAGATAGCCAATGGAAATTTTCTATATGACTCAGAAGCTCAAACAGGGGCTCTGTGACAATCTAGAGGGATAGGGTGGGGAGGGAGATGGAAGGGAGGGGACATGGGTGTACCTATGGCTGATTCTTGTTGATGTATGACAGAAAACCACAAAATTCTGTAAAGAAATTATCCTTCAATTAAAAAAAATAAAGTGGCAAAAAAAAAAAAAAAGAGAATACACGTGTCAACTACTTTTATTAGAGTTCTACCTAGTAAAATGTCTTATAGGTTTATTTTCATGATATGGCTTAAACAGAAGAAAATTTTATGGTGGTATGACTAGATTTTCTTACTAGCATAATATTATTGTAAAGTTGAAAACAAGTGTTTAAGTCAAGTCTTTTCACTGTATTGCTGAGGAAATTAAACTCAGAGATTAAATGACTTGTTCAAAGTCATTTATCTATTTCGTCACAGACTAGAACTCAGAGCAGTCAAAATAAAATTTAGCTGGAAACCAGAAAGCATAGGACTAATGCTGTCATATGTTTAGGAGCTTTCTTTAGGCATTTTAAGGCTCTTGTATAAAAATATAATAATAAAAATAAGCATTATATTGTACATTTTTGTGTTATGAATTTATCTGAGAAAGAATTGAAATTGAAATGAAAATTAAATTCATTATTCTTTAATTTGCTTCTAGTGACTTATTTTCTTTTATTGATCAGTATATTTTCAAGTAACCTTCTGTCAACATATCATCATTTAAAATACTTATATCGGACTTCCCTGGTGGTCCAGTGGTTAAGACTCCATGCTTCCAATGCAAGGGTCATGGGTTTAATCCCTGGTCAGGGAACTATGGCAAGCCACTCCAGTACTCTTGCCTAGAAAATCCCATGGATGGAGGAGCCTGGTGGGCTTCATTCCATGGGGTCGCTACAAGTCGGTCGCGACTGAGCAACTTCACTTTCACTTTCACTTTCACGCAATGGAGAAGGAAATGGCAACCCACTCCAGTGTTCTTGCCTGGAGAATCCCAGGGACCGCAGAGCCTGGTGGGCTGCCATCTATGGGGTCATACAGAGTCGGACACGACTGAAGCGACTTAGCAGCAGCAGCAGCAGGTAACTATGATCCCACGTGCCACGCAGCCAAAAAATTAAATAAAAATAAAATAATTAATATATATATTATCAATAGCATATCAAGAGATTTTATTAGCTTACATAAAATTAATTTTGGCTATAAGAACTGTGCAAATTATAATTAGTCAAATTTGAGAAAGAAATATGTGTTTTATACATTTTCTTCTTATTCTTTCTAGTAACCTGTTTATTGTTGCCAAAATAATTTTTATAATAAATTTTAAAAATAGTTACTCAGTTTTGCTCCTTTAGGGATTTCCTAAAGTAGGTTCCTCTGAATATTAAACATTGTTCTCTCAGGATGCAAGGAAATGGCAACCCACTCCAGTGTTCTTGCCTGGAGAATCCCAGGGACTGGGAGCCTGGTAGGCTGCCATCTATGGGGTCACACAGAGTCAGACACGACTGAAGTGACTTAGCAGCAGCAGCAGCAGCAGCAGCAGCAGGATGTGCTACGCCAAAAGGTACATGGTCAAATAAACATGAGAAACTATTTATCCCTTTGTAGATTCTGAGTTCAGTTCACTATATTGAAAATTCTGAGAGGTCGTGAAGTGGAGAAAACTTAGTTTGACTGAATCACTTCAGCTATAGGGCTCTATAGAGCACATTATATTCAAAACACTTGGGTTCAAACACTGGTTCCACCCTTTCTATCAGTATGACCTTGGGTAAGTTAAATTTCTTGAGCTTCAGTTTCTTTACTTTTTCTGAAAAATGAGGACATTAATTTTAACTGCCCCATGAGTTTGTTGAAAGGATTAGTCTACTCAAGTGTAGACTTCTACCTCAGTGAATGTCATATGGGAAACATTATTTTTTTAGCTATTTTTATTCCTGAAATTATTCGCATTTTAAGTATTTCTCATGACTTTGGAAAAATATGGTGCAATATCCCACGGTAGATGAACTACTGTATTTTCTGGCATGATTGTTCTTACACTTCTTGCTTTCCTCTTTATTAGCATTCCACTGTGAAAGTTGCCAAGAATTGAACTAAAAAATATTAAAAATTCAGAGATGTGGAAAACCCCCTAAATATTTAGCATAGATATGTCTCAAGGGCAATTTTAATTTTTAGCTAAAGAGTAATATATGAAAAATCTGTGATACTTTTTTCCTAGCAGCATAGGAATATTGATTGGAATTAGTGTGTTACTTTAAGGAGTAAAGTTTCACTCAAAGTATAAATTAGAACATGGAGAATGTGGTAGACATGTCTCCATTCACTTAGGGGTATCTGTGTAGAAATAAAAATGTAATTACAATGTATTTTTAGCTTTTCTCTTGGAAGACATTTGATTTTCCAGTACATATTGAAGGTATATTTGACTGTTGCTTTGAAATTGTCTAATGAGTTTTTATGAGTTTAGTTTGCTTTAAAAAAGAATTGTGTTAAAAGATACTGAATATATTGAGTATTTTATTACACTGCCAAGTGTGATGTATTCCAAGAATCACAGGTTATTAGGAATATAATAAAATCTCTGATCACTAAAAAGTAGCATCAGCTTTTTCCTCTAATAGAGTTGACTAAGTTAAATATGAAATAGCTCCTTCTGTTTCATTTTATATAGGTGTATATATATATTCATAGAGCCAGCTGATATACATTTTTCAAAATTTGAGAAAGAAAAATATTAAATAACCTCCAACTTATTGTATATGCCCCTAGTAGCAGACCTGAGTACAAAGTTTTGGGTGCGATTAGTGATTTAAAAGCTGTTTCCAGGAAACACTGACAGAGGAGTTCAAAAGGAGGAAGGAAGGAAGAAAGGCAGATGGGCAGGTAGTAGGGTCTATTACTATGCAAATTACCACTTGCCCTATCCTGTTGTGCAAAGATGGGCACAATAAAAAGGACAGAAATGGTATGGACCAACCAGAAGCAGAAGATACTAAGAAGAGGTGGCAAGAATACACAGAAGAATTATACAAAAAAATCTTCATGATCCAGATAACCATGATGGTGTGAACACTCACCTACAGCCAGACATCCTGGAATGGGAAGTCAAGTGGGCCTTAGGAAGCATCACTACGAACAAAGCTAGTGGAGGCAATGGAATTCCAGTTGAGCTATTTCAAATCCTAAATGATGATACTGTAAAAATGCTGCACTCAATATGTCAGCAACTTTGGAAAACTCAGCAGTGGCCACAGGACTGGAAAAGGACAGTTTTCATTCCAATCCGAAAGAAAGGCAATGCCAAAGAATATTCAAACTACCATACAATTGCCCTCATCTCAGGCTAGCAAAGTAATGCTCAAAATTCTCCAAGACAGGCTTCAACAGTATGTGAACCATGAACTTGCAGATGTTCAAGCTGGATTTAGAAAAGGCAGAGGAACCAGAGATAAAATTGCCAAAATCCACTGGATCATTGAAAAAGCAAGAGAGTTCCAGAAAAACATCTACTTCTTCTTTATTAACTATGCCAAAGCCTTTGACTGTGTGGATCACAACAAACTGTGGAGAACTCTTCAAGAGGTGGGAATACCAGACCACCTTAGCTGCCTCCTGAGAAATCTGTATGCAGTTCAAGAAGCAATAGTTAGAACTGGACATGGAACAACAAACTGGTTCCAAATTGGGAAGGGAGTACATCAAGGCTGTATATTGTCACCCTGCTTATTTAACTTAAAGGCAGAGTACATCATGAGAAATGCTGGGCTAGCTGAGCACAAGCTGGAATCGATTGCTGGGAGAAATATCAATAACCTCAGATACACAGATGACACCACCCTTATGGCAGAAAGCAAAGAAGAACTAAAGAGCCTCTTGATGAAAGTGAAACAGGAAAGTGGAAAATTTGGCTTAAAACTCGACATTCAGAAAACTAAGATCATGGCGTCTGGTCCCATCACTTAATGGTAAATAGATGGGGAAACAGTGGAAACAGTGAGAGACTTTATTTTCTTGGGCTCCAAAATCACTGCAGATGGTGACTGCAGCCATGAAATTAAAAGACACTTGCTCCTTGAAAGAAAAACTATGACCAACCTAGACAGCATATTAAAAAGCAGAGACATTACTTTGCCAACAAAGGTCCATCTGGTGAAAGCTATGGTTTTTCCAGTAGTCATGTATGGATGTGAAAGTTGGACTATAAAGAAAGCTGAGCACTGAAGAATTGATGTGGTGTTTTCAACTGTGGTGTTAGAGAAGATCTTGAGAGTCCTTTGGACTGCAAGGAGATCCAACCAGTCCATCCTAAAGGATATTCATTGGAATATCCTGAATATTCAGTCCTGAAAATTCATTGGAACGAATGATGCTGAAGCTGAAACTCCAATACTTTGGCCACCTGATGCTAAGAGCTGACTCATTGGAAAATACCCTGATGCTAGAAAAGATTGAGGGCAGAAGGAGAAGAGGATGACAGAGGATGAGATGGTTGGATGGCATCATTGACTTGATGGATATGAATTTGAGCGAGCTCCAGGAGTTGGTGATGGACAGGGAGGCCTGATGTGCTGCAATCCACAGGGTCACAAAGAGTTGGGCACAACTGAGTGACTGAACTGAACTGAACTGAACTGTTGGCTCATTTGAAAAGATAGACTAGAATATACCTCAGGCTGAATTCCTAACTGGGGAAGGATGCTTATGATCAACTTCCACCCATCAGTCATTGGTTGAGAATTGGTCCCAGAGGTCATTTACTCCCAAGCATTTCTCTTCTGACTCTTTTGCAGTGCAGCTAGGCTCTGACCAGGCAAAGCCCTCAGACCTTCTTTAGCATGCAACAGAATGGTCAGTGTCAGTAGATAAGAGATTGAGACACTGACAGTATCTCCCAGTTTCAGTATAGTTCCTAAACAATTTTTTACTTAAATGTTAATTACGGATCAATTTACCTAAGTAGATCTCTTTCTCACCCTAAAAGTAAATGACCAACTAATATTAGTAATTTTAAAGTATGATCTTCCATACAATGGAATATAAAGCTGATCACGTTAAACTGGATTACCAAGTTCCCATGAACCAGACTGCTTAGTGGAGTTTCTTGGGTTGAGTATACTACTGTCTTTCTTTCTAAAGAAATGCAAAAATTCTATTTCATAGGTTGTGAAGCTATTTATTAAACTGATTTATTTCTAGGCTATTAGTTATGATTATATAATAAAAATCGTACATGAATTCCTTAAAAGTGAGCTCTTCATTTTTATAATATAAAGAAACTCTAAAAATGTCTAGGTAGATTTGCACAGAAGATATATAAAAGTTAATTATTAAAAATTAATATTTTTAGTATAATCCAAGATTTGGAATAAAACATTACAGAATATAGCAAGCTGTCTTTTTAAATTAAGAAGCTTAATTGCCCGTAGGAAAAACACTAGAAAAATTTTCAGTAATACAGAATGAGAAAACATTTTACCAAGATGTAAAAATTCAAGGCATCATGAAGAGAAATGATCTTGTTCATTACAGTGAGTCATAATTTCCAACTGAGTTTCTTTGAATGTGGCTTACGAGTACATTATATGGTCTGTGTAAGGTTCTTCTGGAATGAGAATCACACCTACTCTGAAAGAATTTATCCATTACATTTAAATGAAAATATAGTCAAACGTCATAATACAATTATGGGGAAAGAGGTGCCACAAATGAAATAATCAATTTCAAATATAAAGGACTAAAACTGAGAAAATGAAAATGTCTCAAATATTTATGAATTTTGTCTTTTTGTTCTTAAGCACTTGCAGGAATTAATGAATGTTTAAAATACCATGTGTGGCAAAATGAGGAAACCTGGTCTTCTGTTTCCTGCCAGATGTGGTTAAGAATTATAGAGCTAAACCTCTGATTCAGAAACAGCAGCAAAGCAAACGTTTCAGTCTTCTGTCAGGAGTGAATATAAAGATGACTGCTAGGACACGAAACCAAAATGTTTACTGAGATTTACAGAGTTAATCCATGGAATTTAGATAAGAGTCAGTATGATTTTTGTTAAGTGGGAATTCTTAAATGCCTTAATTAAACATTGCAAAAATGTAATTGAATGTTTCTTTGACATGTGTTATGACATCAATATCAAAGAACAGTATGTAACATTTTAAAACCTTTTGTCTACTAAAACATTCGTATCTTCAAGAATAAGGCAGTGTTTTAGAATCCACAACAAAACTGTTATCTCTGCATTTGTACACATCTAGGGGAAACCCTAATTTAACCAAAGGGCTCTTTTGTACATGCAAATATATTTTTCCTGGTTTTGAGGTTTAATACCATTCATGTATTTGTTATGTCTAACACTCCTCCTTAAAAAGGAATTCAAAGTGCTATCTCTATTTGTCTTTATATATATATATATATATAAACTATATAATAATGTGTGTATATGTATGGTTGCAATTACTATATATATATGATGGAATCTCAAATTTATCCAGTCCAAATTTTTCCTTTGGGTATTAGACCCTAGACTCCCAAGTATTCAAACAGGATATTGGGAAATCCTCAGAGATAAACTGGTACAGTTCAACCCATCCAAATCTAAAGACTATGCATCTATCTGTATTATTATATCAATATCGTGTAGTTATTTTAAAATAAAAAGTTGATGCACGTTCTTACTATAATGCAAAGAGGCCAATGGGAATTATCTTTTAAGCTATCTACAGTTCTTCAATTACAGAATTCATTTCTTAGCAATTTTTATTTTTCTAGTATTATAAATGTGATTAAAAAGTAATGTTCAGATCAGATCAGTCGCTCAGTCGTGTCTGACTCTTTGCGACCCTATGAATCGCAGCATGCCAGGCCTCCCTGTCCATCACCAGCTCCCGGAGTCCACTCAGACTCACGTCCATCGAGTCAATGATGCCATCCAGCCATCTCATCCTCTGTCATCCTCTTCTCCTCCTGCCCCCAATCCCTCCCAGCATCAGAGTCTTTTCCAATGACTCAGCTCTTCGCATGAGGTGACCAAAGTACTGGAGTTTCAGCTTTAGCATCATTCCTTCCAAAGAAATCCCAGGGCTGATCTCCTTCAGAATGGACTGGTTGGATCTCCTTGCAGTCCAAGGGACTCTCAAGAGTCTTCTCAAACACCACAGTTCAAAAGCATCAATTCTTCGGCGCTCAGCTTTCTTCACAGTCCAACTCTCACATCCATACATGACCACAGGAAAAACCATAGCCTTGACTAGATGAACTTTTGTTGGCAAAGTAATGTCTCTGCTTTTGAACATGCTATCTAGGTTGGTCATAACTTTCCTTCCAAGGAGTAAGCGTCTTTTAATTTCATGGCTGCAGTCACCATCTGTAGTGATTTTGGAGCCCCCAAAAATAAAGTCTGACACTGTTTCCACTGTTTCCCTATCTATTTCCCATGAAGTGATGGGACTGGATGCCATGATCTTCGTTTTCTGAATGTTGAGCTTTAAGCCAACTTTTTCACTCTCCACTTTCACTTTCATCAAGAGGCTTTTGAGTTCCTCTTCACTTTCTGCCATAAGGGTGGTGTCATCTGCATATCTGAGGTTATTGATATTTCTCCCGGCAATCTTGATTCCAGCTTGTGTTTCTTCCAGTCCAGCATTTCTCATGATGTACTCTGCATATCAGTTAAATAAACAGGATGACAATATACAGCCTTGACGTACTCCTTTTCCTATTTGGAACCAGTCTGTTGTTCCATGTCCAGTTCTAACTGTTGCTTCCTGACCTGCATACAAATTTCTCAAGAGGCAGATCAGGTGGTCTGGTATTCCCATCTCTTTCAGAATTTTCCACAGTTTATTGTGATCCACACAGTCAAAGGCTTTGGCATAGTCAGTAAAGAGCTAGTAAAAGAATATGAATTATAGAAGTATTTGAGCTCCTTATTTTGATGGTGTATTTTTTTTCTGGGTTAATAATGACAAAACATACTTCTTTATTGTATTTTGCAAATGTGCATCATTGTAAATAAAGCTGATGCATGGAATAAGAATTTATACATAATATGTTTTAATATTTACATATTTTCTTTACAAAAAGATTGTTTATTTTTCAAATAACTCATAATAATCTAATTGCGTATGAATGTTTTCTAATATGTTAAGAATGCTTTAGATTTGATAAATGTAAGGTAGGCAGTATATAAAATTCTTATAAATGAGAAAATAAAAATCATCTGTGTTCCACCCAGGGACTCTGTTAAAAATTTTTTGTTTATATTTTTCCAATTGTCCTCAATGAGATCACACACACACACATTTTGTATATTGTTTTTTTCTCTCAACTTTTAGAATTTTCTCAGACTTCTACATATTCTTTATATATGTATTTAGCATTTGCAAATTATTGCATAATATAGAAACACTTATTTGATAGTTCCTTAATTTTGAAACATTTTTATGGTTTTTAGTTTTTATTTGATAATGATGCAGTGAATGTGTTTGTGTATAAATCTTTGTGTTTTAAAATGATATCTTCCAAATAGATTCTTAAAATTGAAGTTATTGTGTCAAAGAACTTAAACATTTGAGGTTATTTATGGGTATTGTTAATCATTTTTCTGCAGGAAATTTAATCAATATATAATCCTGCTATATATGCATGATAGTACATCCTTCTTGTTTACCACTTATTACGGACTGTATGTTGGTCCTTTCTCCTAGCGCCAACTCAGGTACTGACATCTGATTCCCAAATGTCGTGGTATTGGAGGTGACGCCTTAGGGAGGAAATTCGATCATGAGGATGGAGCCATCATGAAAGGGGTTAGTGTCCTTGGACGAGACCAGGGAGGTAGCTCACTCTATTTGCACTCTTCGAGGATATAATATGTTGACAGTGTGCAGTCCAGAAGAGAGTTCTCACCAGAACTTGACCATCCTGGCATCCTGGTATCAGATTTCCAGCATCCAGAACTGTAAGAAAGAAAATACTGTTGTTTATAAGCTACCCAGTCTATGGCACTTATTTAGAGCAAAACACAGCTGGGATTTCCAGATGGTTCAGTGGTAAAGAGTATGCTTGCCAATGCAGGAGATGTGGGCTTGATCTCTGTGTCAGGATGATCCCTTGGAGAAGGAAATGGCAACCCACTCCAGTATTCTTGCCTGGAGAATCCCATGGACAGAGGAGTCTGGTGGGCTACAGTCCACGGGGTCACAAACAGTTGGACACAACTGAGCGACTTCACTTCACTCACTTGTCAAATTTAAAACAAATATTTTTCTTGAAATGTTGTTTGCCTTTTGATTTTGTAATAAAATTCGATTTAGGTAAAAGAGTATATTTTAATTTAGTTCTTTTAAGTCATCACATCTAACAATCTTCTGATTTTAAAATGTTAAGAAAGCCTTCCCAATTTGGGAGATCATATTCACTCATATTAATAGATATTTACTTTTAACAGCTTAATGTCTTAGACTTAAATTCTTTATCCATTAATTATTCTGATATGCAGTCTGAATAGAAGATCTAAAATTTAATGTTTCTAAGTCATTATTCAATTATATTATTATTTATTGAATGGTTGTTCTGCCTGACTTTATATTTGTACTATACTTTTAATTATCATAGCTTTATATATTTTTGTATATGGTATATCAAGTTGCCATCCCTGAAATTATTGTTTTCTTCCTTAAAGTTAACTCACTTTTTTTTTCTCATGTGTATTTTTCTAAAGATTTTAATGATAAAATTCTTAAATGACTGTACAGAAACCACCTTGGAATTTTGATTAGATTCCATTTACCTACAAATTAATTTTAGGTGGGTCAATATTTGTTGTGTTTTTTCTTAAACTGTGTTTCTCCCCTATTCCATTCCCACCAGAGCTTTCTCTTCACTTGGGAGCCATACAATTTCAGGGAAGCTATTCCAGCTAAAGCTAATCAGTACATTCCTTCTTTCTTGTGACAGAGATGGAGGGTTAGAGACTTAAATCAATTTAATTACAGGGGATCTCAGTGTTCACTGGGGATGCTAGGTGAAAAGGCTTTAGGCAGATAATTGAGATAGAAAGAATTCAGATATTTTGTGTCATTGTTGGACTCCTGGATCAGACTTCATTTGAAGTATCTGCATTTTTTAGTTATGATATCCAAAAAATTCTTTTCAGGTTTTAAAGGTAGCTTGAATTAGGTTTATTGTTACTGTCAGAGAGGAAGAAATTTTCCTCTAACTTTCTAGGTTTTTCTGGCTGGTCTAAGAATGAAATGTTATGAGACAGATTAACAAGAGAAAGTCAAACTACGGTTTAATTCCCTGTATACATGGGAGAGACCCAGGAAAACTGAGTAACTCTTCAAAATGACTGAAGCCTTCATCTTAAATACCATCTTCAACAGACAAAGGAGGACGCTGGAGTAGGAGTTTGGGACCTCAAAGGAGAGGAAGGCAATTCACATGAAGAGGGAAAAGCAAATGTTTGGTACACAAATGTTTGCTGAGTCATGCAGAGATGATGAGACGCAGAATAAATTCTGATTTCCAGGCCCTGCCAAATTCTCCCAACTAAACCTAGCCCATACCATATTCTTTGTAGATATTTCTAGCAAAAGCTTAGAAACAGGCCCTCTTTGTAAATTCTTTTAGGCAGTTAGGGGAAGAGTCACAGTTTCTTCCTGAGTCTTTTTGGCAAGTTTGCTCCCTTACATTATTTTCAAGTAAAACCATTTATACTGTTATTATGTCATTATAATATCTGTTTTCATCTCTGTAAACATGGTGTGATAATTTCCTTAAGACTTCTTTTGTATGTCAGCAAAGTTGTTTCATTTTCTTCACATAGATAATAGTTCTTGATTATTTCTGAGTGCTCTAGTACATTTTAAATGGCAGTCTAAAAGCTTGGTTTTGCATAAAGCATTGGAGAAATACATGGTAGTCTAAAATAAAGAAATAAATAGTAGTAATAAATAATATTGATGCTCATAAATTTTTATGGAGTAATTATTATGTTCCAGATGCAATTCTTTCTGTATGTTGTCATGTATTATCTCATGAGGTAGCTATAAATATGATCCCAGTTTTATGGATGAGATAAAGGAGGCAGAGATATTGAGAAACTACCCCAAACTGTCAGTAGTGCATCTGGGATTTGAAATCAGGCGGTCTGGGTCCAGGGTCTGTGCTTATAACCAATACCTTATACTGGTCCTTAATTATAACTATATCCAGAATAAATAAAAGTATAGCAAAATAGCTGTGAATTATTAATATAAAATATTTGTTAGTTTTTAGAATTATATGAAATAAGTAGGCCAGTTGGCAGTTTCTAAGTGCTAGAGTTCCTGTCAGCTCACTAAGGTTCTTAGGTGATTTACGTTGGTTTCCGGTTGGACTCAAGACAAAAGAAATGATGATGATACACATGATTCCTTTTATTTTACCACCGAGCAGTCACATTTTGGACTGTCTGATACTGTATGTAGAGCTTTTTAATAACTACACGGTCATAATTAGGAAATCACATAGATGTTTATCTTCATGTACTGAAAATTTTACGTAGAAGATCAGCACAAGTAGAGAGTTAAACAACCTACCACCTCTATATTGTTCAAAGGAGAGAGACAAGGAGGAGACTTGTTCACAATAACTTTAGGTATACATGCATGGTCATAGACTTGTTACAGAGTGCTGGAGTCAAGATCTAGGAAATCAGAGCTGTAACTCAAAACTTTTTCAGCTAAAATCGTGTTCAGAAACCATCATTCTGTAAACAGCAGGGGGCATACTTTCTTTTCTGATCTCTTTTTCAACAGAGCTATCGACATCTGTTGAACTTCCCAGTGCTGTTGTTGCTCTTTGCTTCTTGCACATATATAACTCACAGTTTGGGGAATTCAAGAATAGTTTATGCTCATCTGGATGAAATAACTCATAATCTTGTATCTCTGAAATGTTTGAGAAATTATTAGACATTTAAAATTCAGACATGTGAAACCCAAGTCAGAGGATTTCTGGTTTAACTTGGAAAGCATAAGTAAACTGCTGCTGCTGCTGCTGCTGCTAAGTCGCTTCAGTCGTGTCTGACTCTGTGCGACCCCGTAGACGGCGGCCCACCAGGCTCCCCCGTCCCTGGGATTCTCCAGGCAAGAACACTGGAGTGGGTTGCCATTTCCTTCTCTAATAAGTAAACTAGATAACTAAATAAAGCAAAGTGATGGAAAGCAGTTGGCATTTTACATTTTTTTAGAGACTGGTAGAATATGACATTTTGAGATGTATTGAGAAGAGTAATCATAGTGATTTCCCTTTCCAACAGGTTTTGCATGCATATGGCTTTGAATCTTATAATAGAAAGATTTGTTAGTAAGAACCTATTGTGATGCTACTTATTTTAGTATCTAATCATAAATCTCTTTATTCCATGTGTGAAAGTTTTGTCTTATCATCATGATGAGTAGCTCTTGAATACAGGACAGGGCATCTTTTAGAGGACTAGAGCCCTGGTTGGAGCTCATTCATTAATTCTTATTAGCTGAATGTAAGAATTGTCTGAAAGCGGGGTTTTCCACACATATCATTACATCTCCCTTGCACTCTCCTTATCCTTCCCCAAGTTATCTGTCCTGGGTTCAGTGTGCATGTGCCACATGTATGCCAAATCTTAGCGGTCAGTGACAAAACTGGAAAGACAAGTGACATTATTTATTCAGCTGTTCTTTAGCTTTTTGTGGAAAATTTTTTTGAAACCCTAACTATCATTTATTATGTGCTAAGTACTTTGCAGATGTTACTTGCTTAAATTTACAATAACTCTGCAGTCATATACTCTACCTTTGAGCTATACTCTTTCACAATAACTCTATGAATTAGGTACTATTATTTTCTCATTTTATAGAGGACATGGAAACTTTAAACTGATAAGTGATAGAACCAGTATTGTATTCCTAGTGTCTGCTGGCCATAGCCTCTCAGGGGTGCAATTAACACTGTGTCATATTAGGAAGATTGTCTCTAAAGCACCAATCATCTTTTCCCTAGGAAGCAGGTAATTAAGATATTAACTCTAAATTAATACCCACAAGGTAAATATTTATTTTTCAGTTCATTCTTCATTTTGTTTCTGTAGTTTGAAAAATAACAGATGATAATTTCTTTCTAAAAATGTGAATCTAAAATTAATCAATATCTTAGGATAGTTTTCTCCTTAGAAAGATATTCAAAGATTTAGAATCTTAGACAAAACTCATTCTGTTGTATTTATGAAACCAGAAGTAAGCTAAAAATGATTTTAGAAGGTACATTTGTTAATTTAGAACATTTTTTTTCAAGGATTTGGTTCACTTTTGAAATAGTGCCATAAAGCCTCTTAAAATCATTTAAGACTGGAAATCTCATCCACGTTGTGGAGTGTCTTCAAGTTGTGCCAGAATCTTACCACTCTCAAGATACGCCTTTTCTGTCTGAAGTGCAGTGTGACCACCTCCTGTTTTCCCCTCCAAGCGCCTCCCATGGAATTTCTTGAAAAATAAAGCAACGTTTCAACCCACACTTTAATGAGTGGACTGGAATCCCTATCCCTTTAGATATCTCAGTAGTGACTCATAGAATTGTCTAGCCCTCGCTTTCCTAACATTTTCCATTCACTGTAAGTTATTTCTTCGTCTTCTTTGGCTGCTCAAAAGTGCTTTTCATGTCTGCCAGCTGAAGAACTAGAAATAAATGAGACCTATAGTTTCAAATTTGAATGTGCTATTTGAGCTTTTCTAACACAGCCCTAGTAATCTGGTGTTTGGCAGAAGTACCATTGAAAATGGACAGTTAGGATGCAATTCAGAGCTGCTTGACTATAATTTACTAACGGCAACGCCAAACTGTGCAATCTGACCTGCCTGTGCCATTTAATGCTCTCTTCCATCTTCAGTCATTTGTTTCATCACATGCGAGCTTCTCTGGAGTCACGCTTAGACCACTGAAAGAAGCCAGGCACTGAATTTCAAATTGTCCAGTTAAATAAATGGCTGCCCGGTGAAATAAAATAGTGTCATAAACATATACCAAAAGGGATGTTAGGATACAAAATGGGTTCCTTTGGAAAACTTGAGGAATAGGCAACATTCTAATTAACTGATAGGTTCAACCAGAAATATTCATACCTCAGTCAGTCACTCACTTGCTTCATGGAAAGATTCTCTCAGTTCAGTTCAGTCACTCAGTCGTGTTCGACTCTTTGTGACCCCATGGACTGCAGCACGCCAGGCTTCCCTGTCCATCACCAACTCCCAGAGCTTGCTCCAACTCATGTCCATTGAGTTAGTGATGCCATCCAATCATCTCATCCTCTGTAGTCTAGTTACAGTTTAAAAAGATAAAAATAAGGAAAAGTATTATTAGTAGTGAGAGAAATTAATCTCTAAAGGACATTATATTTTATCAAAGGAATTTTCCCAGGATACACATCTTTAAAAATCATTTCAATTTCACTTTAAAGGGCCACTTTGTCAATTACTCTGAAATTATGTCTTTGACACTGTGCCTGGTTGGACTTGATGTTGCTGGTGGAAAGATGTCGTTAGGTGACCTAACATCATTCTAGTCCTGCCTTGGTAGTTGTAATACGTGACCTTCTGGAAATCAGTTATTTCATGTCAGTTTTAGTTTTTCTTAGTATAAAATGAAAATAATAGTTCTTGTTTTGCATATCCTATAGGATTTTTGTGAGCACCAGATGAGAAACTGTACTACAAATGTAGGTTAGAAGTTGAGGGGCCTTTTCAAATTGTCTTAACTTTGTCTAGAGGTGCAAGACCTGAAATTATAAGCAGTGTTTTGATGTTGATGAGTCCAGGACTTTATATGTAGAGGTGTGATTTTTCAGGCCTTTGGAGAAGTTTTAACGTATGATGTGGCGTTCGGGGGACAGTACCAATGTTTGTCACGGTGGCGCATCTCAGAAAACAGATGCTTACATTCAAGGCCAGCAGACAGGTTCACCCTGTCTTGCTCCATCTTTAATTTTTCTCCCTTGAAAGATACAGCATCAAGACAATGCTTTCCCAGTCTTTCTCATACACTCATTCATACATTCATGAATGCTTACCCAATAGTACACAGGAGGCTAACTCCAAGGTGTCCTTATGTATATCACACAGGAAGCGTTTCATAAAATAAACAAGTGAGTGAAATCAACCAGAACAACTCCATCTTAAACAATAAAACACATCAGCAAAATGTTTGTTATCCAAGCATGCCTTATATTTTGGTCAGTCCTTGGGTTTTTCTTTTCTTTTTTTTTAAATTTTATTTTATTTTTAAACTTTACATAATTGTATTAGTTTTGCCAAATACCCTGTCTATATAGCTGTGGCATTTCAAGGACTGTCTGTATATAGTTGAGGAACTATTAAAAATGGAATCAAAAGACTTTGGTATTCCAATGCAAGCATTTACATTTAGAATGCATAAACAACACGGTCCTGCCATGTAGCACAGAGACCTATATCCAGTCTCCTGGGATAAACCATAATGGAAAAGAACAGTAAAAAAAGAATGTATATGTGTAAAACAGAGTCACTTTGCTGTACAACAGAGATTGGCACAACCTTGTAAATCAACTATACTTCAATAAAATAGACTTTTGTATTCTAAACAAACATGGCACTTGGCAACCCACTCCAGTACTCTTGCCTGGAAAATCCCAGGGACAGAGGAGCCTAGTGGGCTGCCATTTATGGGGTTGCACAGAGTTGAACATGACTGAAACGACTTAGCAGCAGTAGTAAAGAATTCAGCTGCCAATGCAGGAGACATAAGATTCCTGGGTTGGGAAGATCCCCTGGAGGAGGGCATGGCAATCCACTCCAGTATTCTTGCCTGGAGAATCCCATGGACAGAGGAGCCTGGCAGGTTATAGTCCACAGCGTTGCAAAAAGTTGGACATGACTGTAGCGACTTGGCATACATGCATCCAATTCTACTTTGAAGAATACTCCTTGGAAGAAAAGTTATGACAAACCTAGACAGCATGTTAAAAAGCTGAGACATTACTTCGCCAACAAAGGTTAGTCTAGACAAAGCTATGGCTTTTCCAGTAGTCATGTATGGATGTTAGAGTTGGACTATAAAGAGAGCTGAGCACCGAAGAATTGGTGCTTTTGAACCGTGGTATTGGAGAAGACTCTTGAGAGTCCCTTGGACTGCAAGGAGATCCAACCAGTCCATCCTAAAGGAAATAAGTTCTGAATGTTCATTGGAAGAACTGATGTTGAAGCTGAAACTCCAATACTTTGGCCACCTGATGCAAAGAGCTGACTTATTGGAAGAGACCCTGATGCTGGAAAAGATTGAAGGCAGGAGGAAAAGGGGACATGACAGAGGATGAAGTTGTTGGATAGCATCGCCAACTTGATGGACATGAATTTGAGCAAGCTCTGGGAATTGGTGATGGACAGAGAAGCCTGGTGTGGTGCAGTACATGGGCTGCAAAGAGTCAGACATGACTGAGCGACTGAACTGATTGGTCAGGTATTTTGTAGAATACTCCAATGGGTATTTGTATAACGTTTGTCTTATGATTAATCTGGAGTTATGGGTGCTTTGGAAAAAGACCACAGAGATTAAGTTCAGCCCGTATTCTGCTCTTTCGGAAATTTCATAGGCCTTTTTTTTTTTTTCTTTTCTTTAAATTTTCTCTGCTTTGCTTTCCTTTATCTTTCTTTCCTTTTCTGGTCCCCTTTCAATTTTCTTTTCTCTCTTTTTCCTATTTTTTCTCCCTCTTACCTTTCTCTTTGCTTCCTCTTAGTTTCCAAACAAGTCAACAACATTTACTAGTAGTAATGTATATTCCTTGTACATGAAGGTTCCATGGTTCTTTATTCACCACATTTAACTAAAAATCATTAACTGTTTTTGTTGACACAGGAGGCAAATTTATACGTTTGTTGAGTTGAGTAGGCAGCCCTTGAGTGCTGTTTCTCAGATTTTGTATTTTAGGATTAAGCAACTAAGGTGCCTAATTTGTACAATAAATATCATAGACTTTGTAGTTGTTGTTGCTCTTGATATTGATTTTAACAGAAAAAATGATGCACATCATTTAAAGAATCTATAATTAGGATTTTGCATTTGTTCTAGATTTTAGATCTTTTTGGAGTATTCAGAGATCATCAGGTACAAAAACCCTATTGAGTAGAACAATTTACTTTGATCCCACCCACATGTAGTAATCTCTTTTTGTTTTTAATATCTTGCTCTGAGAGCAAAGTCACTGACATAGAAAAGATGAATCCAAGCATTCATATAGTCAGATTGGAAGGTAGCATGTGTTCAAATGGTGTGCTAAAAATTAATCCATCTTATTTCCATGTCTTATAGACAAAAACAAGCTCATCATCTTACATCCTGTTACACAAACATTCTTAGGGTTAATACATGGTTTCCATTAGCCTCTCTGCTTAATAGTCTTCTTTATTCTGATCATAGTTTTATTATTTCCATATTATAAGTGCAAAAGCTGATAGCAAGTGACTCCATCAGAAAGAAACTGGAAGCAGGGTATAAGAGTGAAATTAACCATTCCAATTCCCAACATTTATATTTGTTTTATAATATCATGCTTCTTTTGACATGTTTTCTATCATTTTATCTTATCAATGTTAATATGATTCATAGTGTGAGGTCCCACTTCCTGCCTCTGATATATAAAGGAGTCTTAGGTCAGAGGACACCTGACCTACTACTGGGTCTACTTGCTGATTAGCTAGTATCTATCTGGGTCATTGCCTACTGAATGACAGTACTTTGTATCATAATTCCTCAATGCTTCAGACTAGTTTTGTTGGAAGTAGCATCAGGTCTTTCCACAAAACTAACCTCCACACTCCCTTGCAGCTAACCCAGGTCCGACCAATGAGAGAGAAATGAAAGTTTAATGGGTATTTTGTGTAGTTGTTTAGCTGGGTGTTTGGGGGAAGTTTAGCTTCCTGGGGATGGGGCTGGATGTGGAATAACCATCTCTTAACCCTGAAATTAGGGAATATGCTGATAATGCTGTGTTGTTGCTCCACTGGCATAAGACTGCTAACTTCTAAATTTAAAATTAGAGAAAAACAGCTTAAAAGTTTTGTTTTGATGACACTGTAATTGGATTTGTGATATACATATATGAATGTAAATCTCAACATATATATTTCTTGGTTACTGTGGCAATGGCAGGGCCTCTTCATGCCCTGGAGCTTCCAGAGGTACAGCAGGTGATGTGTGGATGAGATGAGCCTATATAAAGGGCCAAGGATGGAGTGGAGACCTCCCCTTATGACCTTTAATATTTTGTGCCTTGACTTCACATGACTGGGGACTCTGGTCTTTGTATTTTAGACCTTGATCCACTTTGATCCCTTGGCAACTTGTGAAATTTAACACCCAGATTTCTTCTAAAGATTCTGGTAAATTATCTCCCATTTCTGCCTTCCACTCAGTCATCCCTAGTTTCCCTATTGTTTGATCATTTCAGAGGAATATAATTCCCCCCAAATCACGGTCTTTGCTTTGTACATTGCTACATCTCCTTACCCCTTCATGGATCATAGCCTTGTCATGGCAAAGGGCCTTGTGTAACTCAGTGAAGCTATGAGCCATGCCGTGCAGGGCCACCCAAGATGGATGGGTCCTAGTGAAGAGTTCTGACAAAATGTGGTCCACTGCAGGAGGGAATAGCAAACTACTTCAGTGTTCTTGCCACCAGAATCCCATGAACATTATAAAAAGGTAAAGATACATGACACCAGAAGATGGGCCTCCCAGGTCAGAAGGTGTCCAATATACTACTGGGGAAGAACAGAGGGTAATTACTAATATTAATAGCTTCAGAAAGAATGAAGCGGCTGGGCCAACACAGAAATGATGCTCAGTTGTGGTGTGTTTGGTGGTGAAAGTAAAGTCCAATGCGGTAAAGAACAATATTGCATAGGAACCTGCAATGTTAGGTCCATGTATCAAGGTAAATTGGACATGGTGCAATCTCAAAAATGACAGAATGATCTTGGTTTGTTTTCAAGGCAAACCATTCACCATCATAGTAATCCAAGTCTGTGCCCCAACCACTGATGCTGAGGAAGCTGAAGACTGGAATGCAAAAGTAGGGAGTCAAAAGACACCTGGAATAATATGCAAGTTTGGCCTTGGAGTACAAATGAAGCAGGAAAAAGGCTAACAGAGTTTTTCCAAGATAAAACACTGGTCACAGCAAACACCCTCTTCCAACAACACAAGAGAAGACTACACATGGACATCACCAGATGGTCAACACCAAAATCAGATTGATTGTATTCTTTGCAGCCAAAGATGGAGAAGCTCTATACAGTCAGCAAAAACAAGACCAGGAGCTGACTGTGGCTCAGATCATGAACTCCTTTTTGGGAAATTCAAGCCTAAATTGAAGAAAGTAGGGAAAACCAGTAGGCCATTCAGGTATGACCTAAATAAAATCTCTTATGATTATACAGTGGATATGATGAGTAGATTCAAGGGATTAGATCTGGTAGACAGACTGCCTGAAGAACTGTGGACAGAGGTTCATGACATTGTATAGGAAGCAGTGACCAAAACCATCCCAAAGGAAAAGAAATGCAAGAAGGCAAAGTGGTTGTCTGAGGAGGCTTAATGAATAGCTGAGGAAAGAATTGAAGAGAAAAGCAAGGGAGAAAGAGAAAGATATACCCAACTGAATGCAGAGTTCCAGAGAATTGCAAGGAGACATGGGGCCTTCTTAAATGAACAATGTGAAGAAATGGAAGAAAACAATAGAATGGGAAAGACCAGAGATCTTTTCAAGAAAATTAGAGATATCAAGGGAACATTTCATGCAAGGATGGGCATGATAAAGGACAGAAAGGATAAGGACCTAACGGAAGAAGATATTAAGGATCTAATAGAAGAAAAGATTAAAAACAGGTGGCAAGAATACACAGAAAAACTATACAAAAAATATCTCAATTACTTGGATAACCACAATGGTGTTGTCACTCACCTAGAGCTGGACATCATGGAATGTGAAGTCAAGTGGGCCTTAGGAAGCGTGACTATGAACAAAGCTAGTGGAGGTGATGGGATTCCAGCTGAGCTTTTTGAAATCCTGAAAGATGATGCTGTTAAAGTGCTGTACTCAATATGTCAGCAGATTTGGAACACTCAGCAGTGTCCAGATGCATGGAAAAGGTCAGTTTTCATTCCAATCCCAAAGAAGGACAATGACAAAGAATGTTAAAGCTATTGTACAATTTCACTCATTTTATATGCTAGCAAGGTTATGCTCAAAATCCTTCAAGCAAGGATTCAAAAGTATGTGAACTCAGAACTTTCAGATTGCAAGCTGGGTTGAGAAAAAGTAGAGGATCCAGAAATCAAATAGCCAACATTAGTTAGATCATAGAGAAACAAAGGAATTCTAGAAAAGCATCTACTTCTGCCTCATTGATTATGCTAAAGCCTTTGACTGTGTGGATCACAACACACTGTGGAAAATTCTTAAAGAGATGGGAATACTAGACCACCTTACCTGTCTCCTGAGAAACCTCAGTCAAGAAGCAGCAGTTAGAACTGAACATGGAAAAATGGACTCGTTCAAAATTGGGAAAGGAGTATACAAGGGTGTATATTGTTACTCTGCTTATTTAATTTCTATGCAGAGTTTTTTGTTTGTTTGTTTTTTTAGTCACTAAGTCGTGCTGAGTCTTTTGAGATCCCATGAACTGTAGCACACCAGGCTCCTCTGTCCGTGGGATTTCCTAGCAAGAATACTGGAGTGGGTTGCCATTTCCTTCTCTAGGAGATCTTTCCAACCCATGGATCAGTTCTGAGTCTCTAGCATTGGCTAGATTCTTCACCACTGAGCCACAGGGATGTCCCAGTGCAGAGTACATCATACAAAATGCTGGGCTGGATAAATCACAAGCTGGAATCAAGATTCCGAGGAGAAACATCAACAACCTTAGATATGCAGGTGATATCACCCAAATGGAAGAAAGTGAAGAACTACTAAAGAGCCTCTTGAAGAGGGTGAAATAGAGGAACGTGAAAAAGCTGACTTGAAACTCAACATTAATAAAACTAAGATCATGGCTTTTGGTTCCACCACCTCATGGCAAATAGAAGGGGAAAAAGTGGAAACAGTGACAGATTTTATTTGCTTGGGCTCCAAAATCAGTGCAGATGGTGACTGCACCATGAAATTAAAAGATGCTTGCTCCTTGGAAGGAAAGCTATGACAAACCTAGAAAGCATATTAAAAAGCAGAGAAATCACTTTGCTGATAAAAGCCCATATAGTCAAAACTATGGTTTTTCCAGTAGTTATGTACAGATTTGAGAGTTGGACCATAAAGAAGACTGAGCACTGAAGTATTGATACTTTTGAATTGTGTGGTGCTGGAGAAGAGAGAGTCTCTTAGACTGCAAGGAGATCAAACCAGTCAATCCTCAAGGAAATCAGCCCTGAATATTCATTAGAAATAGTGATGCTGAAACTGAAGCTCTAATACTTTGGCCATTTGATGCAAAGTGATGACTCCCTGGAAAAAGACCCTGATGCTTGAAGAGATTGAAGGCAAAATGAGAAGTGGGTGGCAGAGGATGAGATGGTTGGGTAGCATCGCCAACTCACTGGACATGAATCTGAGCAAACCCTGGGAGATAATGAAAGAGAGGGGAGCTGGGCATGCTGAGGTCATGGGATTGCAAACACGACTTTGCGACTGAACAGCATCAACAATAAAAAAGAACTCATTAGATACAGAACACACTCAGTAAATATTTGTTGAGTGAGCAAGTTTTTTTGCATATAGCTGACCTTACTGTTCTTAGAGATGATATTACTGCCAGGCAATCTAATTATGGGCTTCCCAGCTGGCATTAGTGGCAAAGAACCTGCCTGCCAATGCAGGAGACATAAGACATGCAAGTTGGATCCTTGGGTCAGGCAGATCTCTGGCAGAAGGGCGTATCAACCCATTCCAGTATTCTTGCCCTAGATGGAGAAGCCTGGCTGGCTCTGGTCCATAGGGTTGCGAAGAGTCGAACATGACTGAAGTGGCTTAGCATGCATACAATCTAATTATAGGGTATAGTTAATCAAAGATTAATATGGAACAGAGATTCTTTGCCTCACCAAGCAAAGGTAAAGATGCATTTATAATAACAGCCTTTTTATCCTTCTTTTATCATTATTTGGAGAGTCTGACTTTTTGAGACACTTTCTTTTAAACATCCAGTACTTTGGCCACCTCATGCGAAGAGTTGACTCATTGGAAAAGACTCTGATGCTGGGAGGGATTGGGGGCAGGAGGAGAAGGGGATGACAGAGGATGAGATGGCTGGATGGCATCACTGACTCGATGGACATGAGTCTGGGTGAACTCCGGGAGTTGGTGATGGACAGGGAGGCCTGGTGTGCTGCGATTCATGGGGTCGCAAAGAGTCAGACACGACTGAGCAACTGAACTGAACTGAAACTCAGTCTTCTACTCATAAGAGTAAATCCATTTATTGTGATTTTACACTAAGCAGGTCACTTTAATGTAGTTCTTTCCTAGTTATTCATAAACATGTGGCATTTTTGAGTCATTGGTTTGATCCATAAAGTTCCAAGTTCCTCTTACTCTTCCTCCTTATGAAGAACTCTTTTATCTTTCAATCCACTATCTGGTTAGAAATCTTATCCAGCTTCACCATATATTATATGACAGTGGGCATGTCATTTAATTTAGTTGCATTCAGGTTTTGATTTATAAAGTGGAAAACATAATAATAAAGGGAGAGGGTGAGATGTGTGGAAAGAGTAACATGGAAACTTACAACACCATGTGTAAAATAGATAGCTAATGAAGATTTGTTGTATGACTCGGGGAACTCAAACAGGGGCTCTATCAATCTAGAGGGGTGGGATGGGGCGGGAGATGGGAGAGTCGCTCTGGAGGGAGGGGACATGAGAGGATCTATGGCTGATTCATGTTGATGTTTGACAGAAAACAATGCAATTCTGTAAAGCAATTATCCTTCAATAAAAAATTAATTGAAAAAATAGCCATACTGCAATCTTATAGGGTTTCTTTAAGGTTAAATGATATTAAATATTCAAATTTTTATACAATATGGAACTTTATTATAAAATGCAAACATAATTTTAAACTCACTGTTATCCATGCTAATAAAACAATGTTTATTAAATAGTATTATACTTATTGGTAAATCGTAAATTTTAAGTGGGAGGCTGCAAATTGAGTCAAAATAAATTATTTTCATCTTCTTAATTGAGAATTGGATTTTTGCCAGGAAATTATTTTCTTGGGTTTTCTCAACTGACCTAATTGACTTCCTCAGTATAAGAAATATTCATCTTATTTGACCAGATATACAGTGTATATACTCTATGCTGGAAAATATAAAAATTATTGAAACAATGTTGTGTGGAGACATTTACTTTGGAGCTATGATGAATTAGCTCTGAAGCCATATTCCATGTCTCTTGTTTTGGTTTTTTGGTTTATTGTTAAATAGCTGTGTTATGTTATTATACAGATATTTACAATATATGTATATATAATATCTGTATATTATATAATTTATATAACCTTTATAACAGATTGTATAATATCTATATATTATATAATATAAGATATTATAATTATTATGTTTATTATAATTTACAAATTATTTGTTATAAATAAAATATTTATTATAAATTATTATAACATATTTACATGATTCTTATACAATTCTTATTGTATACTCCTTGATGTTGTGCAAAATGTGTAAGAAATTGTTAAATACAGAAATAAAGAATGTATTTGAGAATTCCCTGAGCAGACAAAACCATATAAGCCATGTAAGAAAGATTAAATCTAGTTTATTTCATGAATATAAGTGAAACTTGTCTTAGGTTATTTCTTGTAAATGTCTCTGATAATTATAAAAGAAATCTAAGCCATCTTCCTAAAATGGTATAAGATAATCACATTTTAACCAATCTGCTGCTCTCTGGAAACCTCCATTGTAATAACCAATCATTGTAAAGATTAAACAACTTCCCCATTTTCATTTTGTAAACCATTAATGACTCTTGAACTTCATATTAATTTTAAATTTGAAAGCTTCCAGCTGAGAAGTGTTTTTACACCCTACAATAAACTCTTACTATCTAATCAGTTCAGTTCAGTCTCTCAGTCACGTCCGACTCTTTGCAACCCATGGACTGCAGCATGCCAGGCTTCCCTATTCATCAACTCCCAGAGCTTGCTCAAACTCATGTCCATTGAGTTGGTGATGCCATCCAACCATCTCATCCTCTGTAATCCCCTTCTCCTCTGACCTTCTATCTTTCCCAGCATCAGCGTCTTTTCCAATGAGTCAGTTCTTCGCATCAGGTGGACAAAGTATTGGAGTTTCAGCCTCAGCATCAGTCCTTCCAATGAATATTCAGGACTAATTTCCTTTAGAATTGACTGGTTTGATCACCTTGCAGTCCAAGGGACTCTCAAGAGTCTTCTGCAACACCACAGTTCAAAAGCATCAGTTCTTCTGCATCCAGCCTTCCTTATGGTCCCAACTCTCACATCCATACATGACTACTGGAAAAACCATGGCTTTGACTCTATGGCCCTTTGTCGGTAAAGTAATGCCTCTGCTTTTTAATATGCTGTCTAGGTTTGTCAGGGGCTTCTACTAACTAATAGAAGGCCCATCATATCCATGGATGTGGAATTTGTAGATATGGAACTAAAGAAAAATGGAGCCTTTGGTTTTGAAAAAGCACAGAGTGTGCCAAATAGAATACAGGAAAAATCCAACATCAAACCCTCTCTAATGAATATTAAGAGTGAAGGCAAAGAAAAAATTCTAAATGCTATTTGAAGGTAGGGCTTGTGTCTTTTAATATTTTATTTTCTAATTCTTCCCAGAAGTATGCTTTGCAGATTGTTGATATGCAATATTTTTTGGATTGACTGAACGTTCTTAATTATTAACCAAACAAGAAGGCAACGCCATCCACTATTCCCAGCAAGATTTCCTGAATAAAACCAAGAGGATGGAAAACTCCACTGTCCATGAGAAATGACTTCATTAATTAATTTTCCAGAAAGTATTTTTAAAAAGATTCTTTGTGGGAAGTTAAATAATTTTTTTTCTAAATCTAGCTATTCCTGTCCCAATGTCTGGCCAGTAACAGTATATCTAGTTCAGCTCACAAAGAAGAAGACTATAATAAAGACACTATCAAATTGTGATTTGAAAGAAATATGGCAGAAAATATCTCCTAAAATTGTAAAAGTTGTAAAATTTTTTATTTAGTCAGCAAAATTTTAACTGAAATATAATGATTTGTGCATACATGCACATATATTTAAAACATTTATTTTCCTGGTAATATGAGAAGTCAGGTACATCTTCCATTGGGTCACACTTCTGGAACTAACCTTAAGGAAGTCATTTGCACAATGCTGCTGCTACAGCTGCTAAGTCGCTTCAGTCGTGTCCGACTCTGTGTGACCCCATAGATGGCAGCCCACCAGGCTCCCCTGTCCCTGGGATTCTCCAGGCAAGAACACTGGAGTGGGTTGCCATTTCCTTCTCCAATGCATGAAAGTGAAAAGTGAAGTCGCTCAGTCGTGTCTGACTCTTAGCGACCCCATGGACTGCAGCCCCACCAGGCTCCTCCATCCATGGGATTTTCCAGGCAAGAGTACTGGAGTGGGGTGCCACTGCCTTCTCCACATTTGCACAATAGTTCCTGTTTAAATATGTTTTAAATGACCTCTGGGTTGTTAGGTTATAATACCTGAGAGGCAACTTGAAATCAAACCAAAGAATTGGTTGAGAAGACATTTAAGGTAAATTATATCCAACAATTAACTTAGATATAAATATAACTCTTTACATTTATCTTAAAATGAATTTCCTTCCTAGGAATTTATATTTATCTAATGTTTGTCTGCGGTCAAGGTCCTAATTCACCTTCTGGTCATCTCTTACTCTCCTGAATAATTTATACTGGTCAAAAATTTCAAATCAAAACTAATCATTTGACAGTAGGATCTCTCAGAGGCGTCCACTTTGCTTCAAGTAAGCAATCTACTTTTATTCAAATATAATTTTAGACCCAGATTTTGTTTGCTGCACTACATTTTTGATGCTGATGCACTGGCCATGGAGTATTTAAATTCCCTTGTGTTGCCAGGGCAGCTCCGACTAGTACAGCTTCATCCCTTCATCTCCAGAATGGACCATGCCCTGTCTATTCTGACTATCCGGTCAGTGTTGATCACACCACAGGGCATCTCTATGATTTTCTGGTCTTATCTGAACATTTCTCAGGAGTCTGCAGTTAGCATTCTGGAAGTGGAGAGTGTTTATTTTCCTGGAGGAAATTTCCTATTTTTAGCTGTAAAATTAAGGTTTCTAGAGAAACCTTAGATTTCCAAACCCAGTTTGGAAATCTAAACAGATTCCCATTTTTCCGAAAAGAGAAAGAAAGTTCCTAACAGCCAAACTCACATTCAAATACTGCCAGTTGGGGCTGGCAGGTTGCTATTGTTTTGTCCATTGTGCTTGGTTAAAGAATAAATCGGTGGAAACACTGACAAAGGGCTAATCTTTTAGAATATTGTAAATGAGACTGTGATAAAGAAGATACTGGGTTTATGATACTGGGTATTGCAATGGCAATAAGGAGCAATCTATGTTAGTTTTATTTTAAAATATATGTTTCCATAGATTTTTATGGATACCTTGTCAGTAGTAAGGCTTCTCTTGTTTCTGAAGCCTAGTATCTTCCCAAACTGTGGCCTGCAAAGGACCTCCTCCCTTGTGATTCTTAAGTCTAAGGAAAATGGCTAACATGGGCCTTTGTAATGTCATCATGTTTTGCTATTAAAGGGTATAAAGAAGGGTAAGAATTTATAGTGTTTGACTTAAACTCACAGGTTTCAGTCTGTTATTTAGCTAAATAAGCCAGACTTACTGTTGCTTACTTGATTTGCCTTAATTCTGGAATATACTTCAGTGAATCATGGGCCGTGTTAACATTTTGATAGACTCATTTACATATGTAAATAGCCCTTATATAATGAAAAATTCTATGGTTAGAAGGCTTCTTGTTTTAGTTTATTGGGTAAATGATACTAATAATATTAACAATTAGTACCTTTATTCACTTAATGTAGGCAAGTCATTAAATTATGTGGTTTATTTTTTTACCCAATTTAATTTCTACATATAATTTTTAGTATCTTTATTTCATACATGAGAAAACAGAGTTAGGAAAGTAAAATAATGTCCCCAAATTTTCATAGCTGGTACACAGCAGAGATTTGAATGCAGATCTATTTTATTTCAAAGATCAAATTAAGCTATAATAACTAAGCTGTAATAAATTAAGCATTCATGAAATATAGCTTCAAAATTTGCCTTTTTACATTAGAAAATTAAGAAAATTAAAATACTGAGTCAAGGATTTAATTTTTAGATTTTAGATTAATTTTTAGATTTATGACAACTGAAAGGAAGTTCAAGGTAACAGATGTGATGGAAATGAGATAAGAACTGAAAAATATAGAAAACTATGAGAGTATGAAATAAGCCAATACTTTAGCATAGGAGAAAAGAAATCTTACTTTTTAATATATTAAATTTAAATTATGATGCTTCTGTTTAAGTATATTTTTGAAGTAATTTTCTAAAATGACATGGCTTTAAGTGAGTCAAACCCATATAATATGAATCATAACTGAGAAATTCCTAAAGGGAATTTGTGTGGCAATAAGACAATAATTGTATGCAATATGGTACTCTGGTACATATTTAGCAGTCTCTGGAAATCTGATGTCATTGGTAAAACCAGAAAAAAAATCCCCAGACTGGACTATGTCTTTAACCTCAAGGGAGACAATTTACCATAAATGAGCAGTGGCGAGTAAGACATCTCACCAGACATGTAACCCAGAGAATACATGACATGAAATAGCATGTGGTGGTCATGACACGCAGTGAACAAAGGTCATAATGCTCAAGCAACTCCAGCTGTGCCCTCAGAGTAAGACTACCTAATTTGGAGAAAAGAAATATAAAAGTTGGTTTGGGGCTGAGATAAAAATTTGAAATCATAAACAGTCTGTGTAGTGCATGTGACAGATTCCCACAATTTCCTATTGGCTCTCTGTGTAACTGATAAATGTGTCAACATTTTTCTTTCGGAATGGAAATATGGTTAGTAGTTTGAACCATAAAAAGTGCTGATATTCAGCCATATTTTTCCTAAAAAGTGGCAATTTCATAAGGTACAAATACTAAATCAATTAAATTGTTGGCTTCTAACAAATGAAAAAGATTATTATTATTTAGAAATAAAAAAGCTTTCTGTATAGGGGACGGGGGATGGGGACAGGGGAAGCCTGGTGAGCTGCTGTCTATGGGGTCACACAGAGTCAGACACGACTGAAGTGATTTAGCAGCAGCAGCAGCAGCAGCACAGTTAATGAATTAGGTGGTAGTATTTGAGGAAAAGGCTTAAAATTAAAACAAATTAAATTAATGATAATCTGTAAGATTTGATTCCAAATTATAAACAGTAACATTAATTTGGAGAGATTGGAATTTTATAAGGATTCTTTTATTTGAAAAATAATATATTTAAAGGGATGTTCTGTATTTCAGCTATTGTATATCCATTAATTTAATAATAATAATGATATTTTGAAAAATGTATTTAAATGGCAAATTAGAAAAATGTGCTACAGATATTTAGAGAAAATGCTTTTTCTTTAAGGAAACTAATTTAATGCTAATAAAAATGTTTTGTTAATGGAATTACTATATGATCCAGCAATTAAAATTCTGGGACTATATCCAAAAGAAATCTAACTTGAAAAGATACCTAGAGCCTCATGTTCAAAACAACATTATTTACAATAGTCGAGACATGGAAACAACCTAAGTGTCCACTGATGGATGAATAGATAAAAACGTTTTGATATGCACACACACATACACGAATGTTATTCAGCTGTAAAAAAGGAGGAAATCTTATATTTGTGACAATATGGGTGGACCTTGAAGGCATTATGCTAAATAAAGTAAATCAGACAGATAAAGACAAATACTGCAATCTCACTTAAATGTGAAATCTAATGGAAACACACACACATACAAACCACTAAATCAATAGAAAAAGGGACCAGATTTGTGTTTGCCAGAGTTGGAAAGTGAGAGGAAGGAAAATAGGATGATGGTGGTCAAAACGTATAAACTTTCAGTTATATCATAAATAAGTACCAGAGATGCAATGTACAACTTGATGTCTCTAGTTAACACTGCTGTATGATACATAGGAAAGTTAAAAGAGTAGATCTCAGAGGTTCTCATTACAAGGAGAAATTTTTTCAATATATCTATATGAGATGATGTATATTAACTAAACCTATTGTGATAGTTATTACACAGTATATACTGTGTAATATATATCATTAACATAAAATGATGATATATATAATATGTAATATATATCATGTTGTACTCTTTAAACTTGAAAAAATGTTTTGCTGACTTTATGAGATTTGGGAACCAAATGTCACACAATTTAATTAATAATTTCTTGGCAAGATTATAAATAAATATATAATTGGAAAGATTATTTTCTTATTAATTATCTTAGAGCTCCAGTAAAATTCATTGTCAGTGTTTGATTTACTATAGCCAAAATAATTAAAATCATTGAAGTGTTTCCCCAGTTAAGAGCCATTATACAAGTAATTAATTCACTTAGCAGAATAAAAATAGGAATACCATAAGTAGAAAAATAACATGGGTTCAGTTCAGTTCAGTTCACTCTCTCAGTCGTGTCTGACTCTTTGCGATCCCATGAATCGCAGCACACCAGGCCTCCCTGTCCATCACCAACTCCCGGAGTTTACCCAAACTCATGTCCATCAAGTCAGTGATGCCATCCAGCCATCTCATCCTCTGTTGTCCCCTTCTCCTCCTGCCCCCATTCCCTCCCACCATCACGGTCTTTTCCAGTGAGTCAACTCTTCACATAAGGTGGCCAAAGTACTGGAGTTTCAGCTTCAGTATCATTCCTTCCAATGAACACCCAGGACTTATCTCCTTTAGAATGGACTGGTTGGATCTCCTTGCCGTCCAAGGGACTCTTAAGAGTCTTCTCCAACACCACAGTTCAAAAGCATCAATTCTTCGGTGCTCAGCCTTCTTCACAGTCCAACTCTCACATCCATACATGACCACTGGAAAAACCATAGCCTTGACTAGACGGACCTTTATTGGCAAAGTAATGGGTTGCTGCTGCTACTGCTGCTAAGTCGCTTCAGTCATGTCCGACTCACTCCAGTGTGAGTTTCTATTCCCTTCTCCAATGCATGAAAGTGAAAAGTGAAAGTGAAGTCACGCAGTCGTGTCTGACTCTTCACGACCCCATGGACTGCAGCCCACCAGGCTCCTCTGTCCATGGGATTTTCTAGGCAAAAGTAGTGGAGTGGGGTGCAGAACAATCCTAGGAGGTACATATTATTAGTGTCAATTGCATATTCAAAATTGAGGAAACTAAGGCCCAGAGAAATTAAATAGTAACCTGTGGAAGGACATAGGCCATCAAGTGGCATTAATACAATTTTGAATCAGACCTCACATTCAGACTTTTTATACTTTCTGTCATCATAATTGCCTTCTTCCATCAAAGCAATTTAATTTTATCTGAGATTCATGAACAAAAGCACAACATATCCACATTGCTATTGTAAGAGATCAGAAAACAGCCAGTGTTCTGATCCACCTAATTTGAAATCTATCTTCTGTTAGAATACTATAAAGAAAAGCTATTTGTACCTTCTAGTTTGTGGATGATGGAGGAGAACCACCCAGTCATTTACATTGGCATTCTTGGCAAAGAGAAAGTTATAATCATTTCACAAAATTAGTGGTCATAATGTACAAGGAGTAAAGGTTTTCTCAGTTTCTGAAATATCCATGCTACTTTCTCATGTCCATAAACTGGTAGAGAATTACACTCAGCTCTCTTAAGATCCTCCATGAATTTCATTGTCTGGGTTTGAGACCCACATTTCTAAAATCTAGAAAACTTGGAGTAGAGTCATGGGAAAGCTGGTACATGATTAAATAGTTAGAAATTGAGATTTTTTTTAAAGGAAAGTTTGAGACTATCCAGTCTGGAGAAGAAAAATCTAAGTTGTGATTTATTAGGTCTATTCAGTATGAAATTAATTTTTTCCATACAAGGGAAAGTAATCATCTGTTTTCTAACCACATTATAGAATTATTGGAAGGGCTTAAGATTTAGGCTAGCCCAGAAGAATTTCCTGATTGTGAAAATGGTGAAGTATTGAAGTTGGTAGCCAACCAAATGTTTGAAATCTCTCATTTCATTCCATTAAGACTCTGGTTTCAGTGGATAACAGAGTTTTGGGGACACAAGTGATCATCTTATTTAATATCCTTCCTTTACAAAGGCTATGAGAGTTTAAGCAACTGCTAAGTAGTTGATAACGCTCAAATTTGATTTATGTAAAATGATCTTCTTTACCAAAAGCTATGCAATTTTTCTGTCTATTCTAATGTTTAGCTCTATGTAAAAGGGATATTGTTCTAATGAAGAATTATATGTATGCAAAATAGCCACTAATAGTGACATTTTTTCCTCTAAATTTTGTTTAAAATTAATGATTCATCTTAAGGTCAAATGATAAAATGCTTATGAGTTCTTCAAAGTTTATTCCCAGAAAAGGCATATTATTTTCTACATGTTCACTCATAGTTGAGAGCTTCTTTTATTTCTAATAATTTATTATTTGTAAATGCACACCTCTTAAACAAGGATTTTCTTTGAACCTCAGTTGCATTAATTCTCATTGCTTCTTACTTCTTGGAGGGAGAATGTTTTTCTGAAATTTGTTTCTAAAAGAAGTGTATGCTGAATAGAATTTGCTCAGATGACTCATATAAAAATAGCGTGAGTTCTGGAAACAATTTAAACTTCTGCCACATATTCAGTGAGCCAGAGAAATGGTGCTGGAACTACTAACAATTTTAGGCAACCAAATGAAGTTTTTAAAAGAAGAGAATGTTATACCTTAGAAATGAAATGATATCTTTGTTTCTTATGGAAACAATGACAATTTCCCTAGAATTTTTAGTTTGGTGGTAAGAGTGACTAAAGGAATAGGCCATAGTGATGAAGAGCTTCTTTTTAAAATTATAAAAAAAAAAAAAAAGGCTCTATGACCCAAAAGGTATGGGGAAAAAAAAAAAACAAACAAACAGAACTCTAATAACTGAATGAAAAAATAGTGGATAATATGACATTTTAATTCCAGTTTTTGAGTAGGGAAATATATGAAGCTTAATTATGTATAGCTATATCTTTGTACTAAATAGTCAATAGCAGACAATAAAGAAAGAAACACAAAGTGAAGTGAAGTGAAAGTCGCTCAGTCATATCCTACTCTTTGTGACCCCATGGACTATACAGTCCATGGAATTCTCTAGGGCAAAATACAGGAGTGGGTTCAGTTCAGTGCAGTTCAGTTGCTCAGTCATGTCCGGCTCTTTGCGACCCCATGAATCGCAGCACACCAGGCCTCCCTGTCCATCACCAACTCCCAGAGTTCACCCAGACTCACGTCCATTGAGTCAGTGATGCCATCCAGCCATCTCATCCTCTGTCATCCCCTTCTCCTCCTGCCCCCAATCCCTCCCAGCATCAGAGTCTTTTCCAATGAGTCAACGCTTCGCATGAGGTGGCCAAAGTACTGGAGTTTCAGCTTTAGCATCATTCCTTCCAAAGAAATCCCAGGGTTGATCTCCTTCAGAATGGACTGGTTGGATCTCCTTGCAGTCCAAGGGACTCTCAAGAGTCTTCTCCAACACCACAGTTCAAAAGCATCAATTCTTTGGTGCTCAGCCTTCTTCACAGTCCAACTCTCACATCCATACATGACCACAGGAAAAACCATAGCCTTGACTAGATGGACCTTTGTTGGCAAAGTAATGTCTCTGCTTTTCAGTATGCTATCTAGGTTGGTCATAACTTTCCTTCCAAGGAGTAAGCGTCTTTTAATTTCATGACTGCAGTCACCATCTGCAGTGATTTTGGAGCCCAGAAAAATAAAGTCTGACACTGTTTCCACTGTTTCCCCATCTATTTCCCATGAAGTGATGGGACCAGATGCCATGATCTTCGTTTTCTGAATGTTGAGCTTTAAGCCAACTTTTTCACTCTCCACTTTCACTTTTTCACTTTCATCAAGGGGCTTTTGAGTTCCTCTTCACTTTCTGCCGTAAGGGTGGTGTCATCTGCATATCTGAGGTTATTGCTATTTCTCCCGGCAATCTTGATTCCAGCTTGTGTTTCTTCCAGTCCAGCGTTTCTCATGATGTACTCTGCATATAAGTTAAATAAACAGGGTGATTATTGTGAAGGATGTCTCAAATTTTCTTTTCTTTTTTTTTGCATGTGGAAGACCAGTTGTTGTAGCACCATTTGTTGAAAAGTCTACCTTTTCTTCATTGTATTGCGTTTGTTCAATAGTCAAAGATCATTTGTTTTGGCTAGGATTAGTCTTTTTCCTCTCCATATAAACATTAAAAACAGTTTCTTGATAGCCACAATGTAACTTGCTGGGATTTTAATTGGGATTTAGTCAAACCTTTAGATCAAGTTGGGAAGAACTTGTATCGTAAAAATATTGTGTCTTCCTATCCAAGACCATGGAATATATATCCATTTATTTAGTTCTTTGATTTGATTATGAGAGTTGTCAGTTTTTCCCTTATAAATATTATACATATTTTGTTACATTTCTGCCTAAGGATTTTAATTTTGAAGTTGCTAACCTAAATTGTACTGTGTTTTTAATTTTATCCACTTGATCATGGCTGGTCCACGGGAAAGCAATTGAGTTTTATACATTAACTTTGTGTCTGGAAAACTTGATATCATCACTTACTAATTCCAGGAATTTTTTGTTGATTATTTTTGAATTTTCTACAAAGATGGTCATGTCATCTGTGAACAAAGATGTTTTATTTCTTCCTTCTCAATCTGTATAAGTTTCATTTGCTTTTCTTGTCTTACTTGCATTAACCAAAGCTTACAGTATAATGTTGAAACCAGAATTGAAAGAGACACGTGTACCCCAGCGTTCATCGCAGCACTGTTTATAACAGCCAGGACATGGAAGCAACCTAGATGTCCATTAGCAGACAAATGGATACGAAAGCTGTAGTACATATACACAATGGAGTATTACTCAGCTATTAAAAACAATGCAGTTGATTCAGTTCTAATGAGGTGGTTGAAACTGGAGCCTGCTATACAGAGTGAAGTAAGTCAGAAAGAAAACACCAATACAGTGTATTAACACATATATATTAAATTTAGAAAGACGGTAATGATAACCCTGTATGCAAGACAGCAAAAGAGACATAGACGTAAAGAGCAGACTTTGGACTCTGTGGGAGAAGGCAAGGGTGGGATGATTTGAGAGAATAGCATGGAAACATGTATATTACAATATGTGAAATAGATCACCAGTCCAGGTTCGATGCGTGAGACAGGGTGCTCTGGGCTGGTGCACTGGGATGACCCTGAGGGATGGGGTGGGGAGGCAGGTGGGAGGGGGGTTCAGGATGGAGGACACATGTACACCCATGGCTGATTCATTTCAATGTATGGCAAAAACCACTGCAATATTGTAAAGTAATTAGCCTCTAATTAAAATAAATTAATTAAAACAATAAAAACAGAAAAGTGGTGAGAGACAACATACTTGCCTTGTTCCTGATCTTAGTGGAAAAGCTTAAAGCTTCTCATCACTAAGTATGATGTTAACTGTTAATTTTTTATAGATGTTCTTCAGTAAGTTGAGAAAGATTTCTCTCCATTTCATGAATGGATGTGGGATTTTGTGGAGTGCTTTCTCTGCATCTACTGGTCTGATTATATTTTTCTTCTTCAGCCTATTGATATGTCAGATTACATTGGTTGAGTAAGCCTTGCTTACCTGAGGTAAATTCCACTTGATCGTGGTGTATAATTTTCTTATACATTGTAGGATTCAATTTAATATATTTTGTTGAGGATTTTTTAACATCTGTATTCATGACAGATATTGGTCTTAGTTTTCTCATAATGTCTTTATCTGGTTTTGGTATTAGGGTAATGCTAGCTTCATAATTGGAGAAGGCAATGGCAGCCCACTTCAGTACTCTTGCCTGGAAAATCCCATGGACAGAGGAGCCTGGTGGGCTGCAGTCCATGGGGTTGCTGAGAGTCGGATACGATTGAGCGACTTCACTTTCACTTTTCACTTTCATGCATTGGAGAAGGAAATGGCAACCCACTCCAGTGTTCTTACCTGGAGAATCCCAGGGATGGGGGAGCCTTATGGGCTGCCGTCTATGGGGTCGCACTGAGTTGGACACGACTGAAGCGACTTAGCAGCAGCAGCAGTAGCTTCATAATAGAGATTGTAGAAAATTGGTATAATTCCTTCTTTAAATATTTGGTAGAATCCATTAGTGAACTCATCTGGACCTGGTACATTCTGTTATGAAAAATAATCATTGATTCAATTTCTTTAATAGATATCAGCTTTTTTGGGTTACCTATTTCTTCTTTTGTGAGTTTTAGCAAATTGCATCTTTCAAGGAATTTTTCCATTTCATCTAGGTTATAAATTTGTGGGCATAACATTGTTTATAGTATTCCTTGATTATTCTTTTAGTATTCATGAGTTCATGAGATCTGTAGTGATACCCCCTCTTCATTTGTGATATTAACATTTTATGTCTTATAGACGCTTACTGATTTTATGAATCTTTTCAAAGGACCAGCTTTTGGTTTCAATGATTTTCCCTATTAATCTCTTGTTTTCAGTTTTATTGATTTATGCTATAATTTTTTTCTTCTGCATAATTAAGATATAATTTTCTCTTCTTATTCTAGTTTCTGAAGTGGAAGCTTAAACAATTAACTCTAGATCTTCTTTTCTAATATGTGCATTTAATGCTGCATCCCACATATCTTGACGAAATGTGTTTTAATTTTCATTTAGTTCAACATATATTTAAATTTCTCTTAAAATTTCTTCCTTAGCCCAAGTGTTATTTAGAGGTTTATTGCTTATTTTACAGTATTTTGATATTTCCATCTTTCTGTTATTGATTTTTAATCTAATAATTTATTTCCACTGTGTGAAAGCAGACAATATATGATTTCTACTTTTAAAAAATTTATTAAGGTGTGTTTTATAGTTCCAAATGTGGTCTATCTTAGTGAACATTCATATGAACTTGAGAAGAATATGTCTTATGTTGTTATAGGATGAAATAATCTGTAGATGTTCATTATATGTGATTGATTGATGGGTGTTGTTGTATTTAACTATATCCTTACTTATTTTTTCTCCCCTAGATTTGTCCATTCTGAAAGAGAGTATTGAAATCTCCAGCTCGAACAGTGGGTTCATCTATTTCTCCTCACAGTTCTACCAGTTTTTGCCTCGTGCACTTTGATGCTCTATTTTTACTCTCATATGTTAAGGACTGTTATGTCGTCTTGGAAAACTGACCCTTTTATCATTATATCATGTCTCTTTTATCCCTGATAACTTCCCTGACTCTGAAGTCTGCTCTTTCTAGAATTAATGCAGCTATTCCTGCTTTCTTTTGATTAGTGGTAGCATGGTACATCTTTCTTCATCTGTTTACTTTTAATTTATATCTGTCTTCATATTTAAAATGGATTACTTGTAGAAAACATATAGTTGGGTCTTGGTTATTGATCCACTTTGACAATATCTGTCTTAATTGATGCATTTATACCATGGCATTCTAAGTGATTATTGATACGGTTGGATGAGTATATATCATTATTTTTTATTTTTTACCATTTATCTATTTGTTGCCCTTGTTCTTTCTTTTTTTCTCACTCTTTTTGCCCTTTGAGGTTTTAATTGAGCATTTTATATGATATACTTTTTCTCCTCTCTCAGCATATCAGTTTTACTTAAAAAAAAGCTTTAAAAAATCATTGCCCTAGAATTTGCAATATACAGTTACAGCTAATCCAAGTTGATTTTCAAATAACATATACTGCTTCAAGGGTAGCGCAAGTACCTTATTAGAACAGCATAATCCTAATTCCTTATCCCATCCCTTGTATCAGTGCTGTCATTCATTTTGCTTTTAGTGGCATACATTGTTTCATTTTGATTACTCACTTTACTGCACTTCACAGATACTTTGTTTTTTACAAACAAAGAGATTTGTGGCAATACTGCATCAAACAAGTCCATCGGTGCCACTTTTCAAAGGGCATTTGCTCACTTTGTGTGTCTGTGTCACGTTTTGTTAATTCTTGCAATATTCCTAGCTTTTTCATTTTATAACATTTGTTATGGTGATCTGCCATCAATCAGATGATAATTTCATGAAGGCTCAGATAATAGCATTTTTAGCAATAAAGTATTTTTAGTTAAGGTATATACATTGTCTTTTAAGACATAATGCTATTGCACACTTAATAGACTACAGAAGAGTGTAAACATAACTTTTATATGCACCGAGAAACCAAAAAATTGTATAGTTTGCCTCATTGCGAGATTTGCTTTATTGTGATGGTCTATAACTGTGCAGTATCTCCAAGGTATTCCTGTAGAGAAGTACACAGCTGTTATTTTTGACAAGCCGTTACCTATTACGTCAATTAAGAATAAGCAAAATCAAAATTTTTCTTTTGCCTTCACTTCGTCCTTCTCTGATGCTCTTCCTGTCTTTACGTGGACCAAAGTTTCTAAACTAGATGCCTTTCCTTCTCACTAAAGCACTTCTTTTCACATTTCTTGCAAGTCAGGTCCACTAACAACCAGTTTTCTCAATTTCTGTTTGTCTGAAAAAATATTTTTTTCTTTACATTTTGAAGGAGCCAAGGTATCTCGATGTCTTCATTTAGCCCTATGGTTCTTAAGGTTGAGGTGGAGGTGGTGTGCTGCATACACTTCCTAGCATGTAGTGAAAACCTGTCGTATGTCTTGCCTGATCTGAAGGACTTGCCACTCATTGATTTGAAATGAAAAATTCATTTGTAATTATTTGAGCCTAGAAACCACCTTCATTATATATGCAAACACAATATTATCTGTAAGGTTTTATTATATAATGTATTTTCCTGGAATGCAGCTGTTAAGTATATGACTATAAATTATTTAGCCTTTATGTCTACATATTGAGCATAAATAGTACTGTAATAATCAGATGAATGTTGTCTTAATTGTATTATATGCATATCTGTTGTTTATGAGAAGGTGTAAAAAGAAAGTAGTGAAAGTATAAGTCACTCAGTCATGTCTGACTCTTTGTGACCCCATGGGCTGTAGACCACCTGGCTCCTCTGTCCATGGTAAGAATACTGGCGTGGGTAAGATCCTTCTCCAGAGGATCTTTCTGACCCAGGAATCAAACCTGGGTGTCCCACACTGCAGGCAGATTCTTTACCATCTGAGCCAACTGAGAAGCCTATAGGATTTTATTTCTTATGTCATCTAGCCTACAAATGGCTATACACTTATTAATATGTACTAAAATACATATTATTTTATTTTAAATCCTTTTTAATTTCTTGTTGCATTGCAATTAGGATATTATATTGATTTTTTAAAGTTAGATATGTTTATAAGTTATATATTCTAAGAGCTTCATGATACTACAAAAGTGTTAAAAATATTTATTATTAGAGAAGACTCTGAGTCAGTGTTTAGAATCACTGGTCTAAATAGAGAATCAGTTGGTTAACCATAAATGGTAATTCTTTTTGTAAACAGTTTTAAAGTTTCACCCAACTCCACAAATATAGCCATCTAAGAGCGGCAATAATCTTATGCTTTTATGCAAAAAGATTTTTAAAAATTGATTTTTGTCTTGATAAGATGAGAAAGGTTTGTTTGTGTGTATATGTGAGAGAGTTTATAATGGAAGGATTTAGGAAACTAAAAGCTTTCAGGGAACTAAACTGAAGGAAGTAGAGTTTAGACAGGTGGTATCGTTTTTTCCTCTGTGGCTTACATCTGGTGCTGCTAACATTTTCCTTTTCAGCTGGAAGGCTAGCGGGGGACAGCTCTAAAGGAATGGAATAATTTCAAATTATTTGTATAGATTATTTTAAGGGTTAGTATTTGGAAATTTTGAATTAGAATTCTTATTTTGAAACTATGTTCTCTGAATTTTAGTTCATTAGAAATTGAGGTTAAACCACTTAAAAACTCAGGTGGTAATATTGGTAAAACAGTTACAGAAAATAATTATATTTTTGTAAAGAATATTCTTAACTCTGATGTGGATTCTCAGAGTTATGCCTTGGAGTTATGTTTGAAAATTCTCAAACTACATTCATACCTTCGTGTATTTGGAATTGCTTCCCTCTGCCTCCAGTTCTGCCTTTTGGATTGTCTGTTTAGTCTGTTGCTATAGTGGTCACTAAAGTGCTTCCTAATATTTGGCTAAAAGTCAATCTTCTGCTGTAGGTGATAGAAATGGCAGTTTTGCCTCAGCAGTTGGTGAAAATAAAAAATGGTGAGCATGGATGGGAGGATCGTGACATTCTACTCTAAATTTTGTGTGAGTGTTTTGAAAAAACAGGAACTCTAAACGTGATCATGAAGCCAAATATATAAAGTAGTTACTGACTCTTAGAATTGAGACCAAGAACTGGCTAGCAGACATATGATTCATATGCGTTATATGATGGAGGAGATAGACTTTTATGATTCATATTTTCTCCTGACCTACTGCCAGCTCTCTTTACTGACTGACCAAATGTCAAATACCTTTTGGAGGTTTTTCTGCTGTTTCTGAGTCAATCTGTAAATCTCATTATTTTTCTAACGGTCTTTTCAGGACTTTTTTTTTTTTTTTTTGGTATTTACTTTTCCATTACTTTCTGCATAGTTTTCCAGAGTGTACTTTACTTAAGATATTATTTGCAACATATGTATGTAGATATGAGTCATTTTACTTAAAAATATAATTTCAAATGAAAACCAGACTGCTACATCTTGTTTTCACTGTTAGTAGGAGTACTGATGATGGTGAGTGGCTTCTGTGATTTTGTTGATTAAGAATTATATTAAGCATATTTTTATTCTCAATTTTGTATAGAAAAGTTTGGGTGAAATGTCAGACTAAGGGAATTCAATGGATTTGAAGGCTGTTTATAATAATTATTATAATGAAATAAATGTCAAATATAGACATTCTGGTCTTTAAAGAATTAGAATATGTCTGTATACATCTGACGTGATTTCTTATTTCTGACAATCTTATATTCAAATCCCTGACAACACACTAATGTCCGTTCTGTTTTCAAATGTTACATGGAAAGAGAATAACAATGTCCACCAGTAAGTAATTCTCATGCTTTGCAAAGTTCATTGGATACAAGATTTTCCTTTTATATAACCTGAATTCCTACTACTGTAATGCAATTTCCCTTTTACAGATTCCAAATGGGCCACATCTGGTCACCATCTTTCTTTCTTGCTTTTACCTTTTGCCAATGCCATTTGCAGAGCCCTCTCTTCTGACTTTTACTATTCAGGTCTGACCCTTAAAATCCCACTTTATTTTTGTCTGTGGTGTTTGGGCATGGTGCACAGGCAGCAGATTCTTTGATTGATTCAGTCTAATACGGTGTACCTTATATTTTGACCCTTTCTAGACTCAGCTCTTGAGAACTGGGCCCCCTGATTTTCATACCACAAGTCATTCCTGCTCCATTTTGTAGAAACAAACAGGACATACAGAAGATGGTGATAAACAGCTTCAACTTCCCATGGAGGCTGACTCAATTATCCTCCCAGTCTAGAAACTGGCGACTCCCCACTAGTCAGTAGGATATTCAAATACTTTTAGCTGCTAACTAGATTTGACATTTGCTGGCCACCCTCCTAGCAGGCTTCTCTGGTGGCTCAGATGGTAAAGCATCTACCTGCAATGCAGGAGACCTGGGTTCGATCCCTGGGTCAAGAAGATGCCCTGGTGGAAGGAAATGGCAACCCACTCCAGTACTCTTGCCTGGTAAATTCCATGGACGGAGGAGCCTGGCAGGTTATAGTCCATGGGGTCCCAAAGAGTGGGATATGACTGAGTGACTTCACTTTCACTTTTCACCCTCCTAGATCACCCTGCAGATTTGTTTAAGGGTTTGAACTGAAATCTATGACTAACTTTCTAGGAAGCTGTGAATCCCCTGAAATTGCCCATAAGACACTGATACGTAAGTTTTGTGTGTGTGTGTGTGTGTGTGTGTTTTTCCTGACCAGCTTTCAGCACTTTCTCAAGGAGGAATGCAATACAAGTTTAAAAACAGCTTATATTCTAGAGATGTAAAGTAAAGGATATAAGAGTGCAATATCATGGTATCTACAGCCAGTAGAAAATAAAATTAAAGAAATAAACATTTCCCCTTGCTTCCATATATCCTTGTGCCCAGCTCTGGATACCTGATGACCCACCATGCTCTTTCCTCTCTGTTTATTGCATGGATTCCTAGTACTAATGGGGACCTCAGCCTAGTTACCAAGCCCTGAGGCCCTTGTATATTCTTCTCAGAAGACAACTGCTGATCTGTCAGCTTCCCCCTCATAAGGACCCTACTATAATCACTCGGAAATGCTATTAACAGTGGAGCAATCCTGACTTTGCTTCACAGGCCTTCTAAACTCTATGTGCTCAGCTGTTATAGCTAAACATCTCCCAATGTCTCTGTCTAGTTAATGGATAAATCTTATGTGGGGCTCCATTTTTTTCTGTCACCACATCAGCTTGTGAAACTATTAGCCAAGTACAAAGATGTGAAATATAACATTCTGGGTATCTCCTTAGTCTACTCTTCTCATCTCAAAGTTGTTACTATAATCAGAGAAGAAAAACAGAAAGACAATAGGTAAGTATATGGATAATCATATCTCCTAAGCTTAAAACAAAAGAGATAAAGTTTAAGACTTGGCCTAAATTTTGGATAAAGCTATTGGAAGTGGGGCTGCCTTGGAAAATTGGTGATGTATGGTTACCATAGTGAAGTAGAATAATCACACTGTGTAAGGTTAAACATAACGTTGGAAAATTAGACTTGAATGGCTATTACTATAAGAAGCTATAAATGGAAAATCTTAGAATGGCCTACAACATTGTTAGATTTTTTTTTCACATTTTGAAAAAGAAATTAATACACATGTATTGCTGGTGTAATTACCTTCTAGCATGCTTTTTTTCTTTGAATAACAACTCTTCTGCCATCAAAGGCATTCGGGGGCTAAAATGGACCAAGGATTCCTCGCAGATTACTTGCTTGAGGTAGGTCCAAGGAGACTGGGAATCGCAGTTTGCTCCTTTCACACACAGACAAGTGAAACTCCTCTGTTCTGCTCTGTTTGGGATCGTGGAAGCCCAGCTTGATACGGATGGATAAGATTGGAGTTATCCAAGCATAGACTAGAATATTGGACCAGGAGGGGTCTTGGATGGTCAAATTTTTCAAGGTGGCCAAGGACTGGCAGGTGACTTGCCTTGGCTGTTGGGAAGTCAGAGTTGAGGCTGGTGCCCGTTCTCCCAGCTCCTGGATGCATCTTTTCCCTGGGCCACTATCTTACTCCCTGGCCATCTGGGTGTCTCCTGGGCTCTACAGCTCTGTCTTTCCTCTTTCAGGTGAAAGGAATAAAATTCGAATGTGAGTGGAAAAGCATCCTAACGTTGTCTCTCTGTTTACACACAAAAACTTAATCAAATGTCACCTTCCTTACAACCATTCATTTTGAGGGTAGGATTTGATTAAGAAACTGCATATTGCTTTTTCAGCAATCCTGTGACAAGAATTACTATGTTAAGCAAAGATAGGACACTTTAATTTTTTTATCAAATAAATTATCATCTGTTCCCAATAAAATGATTGGGCATAATTAAGATCTCTGTTCAGAAAAGGATGTTAATTTAAAGTTATAGAGAAAAAGCAGCAGTGTAAATTATTTTGAATACACAATTATACATCATAGGTTAATTATTAGCCCCAGTATTTTGGTCGGAGAAGGTAATGGCAACCCACTCCAGTACTCTTGCCTGGAAACTCCCATGGATGGAGGAGCCTGGTAGGCTGCAGTCCATGGGGTTGCAAAGAGTCAGACATGATTGAGTGACTTCACTTTAACTTTTCACTTTCATGCACTGGAGAAGGAAATGGTAACTCACTCCCGTGTTCTTGCCTGGAGAATCCCAGGGACGGCAGAGGCTGGTGGGCTGCCGTCTATGGGGTTGCACAGAGTTGGACACGACTGAAGTGACTTAGCAGCAGCAGCAGCAGTGGTAAACAATGCACCTGCCAGTGTAGGAGACATAAGAGGCGTGGGTTCAGTCCCTGGGTCAGGAGGATTTCCTGGAGGAGAGCACATCAACCCACTCCAGCATTCTTGTCAGGAGAATCCCATGGACAGAGGGGCCTGGTGGTTTAAGTTCATAGGGCCGCAAAGAGTCAGACACAGCTGGAGTGACTTAGCATATACACAGAAGAAAATATGAGGTAGGTAATCACTCTGCCAAACATTTTAGTAGTATTTATTTAATTGTCTAGAGTTATACTCTTGCATTGACAGAAATTAACTTCACAACAGAATAAACAGGAATTTACCGAACAAGACTTAGATATACTTAGATATATCCAATAAACTTACATATACTTGTGCGTGTTTGTGTGCTAAGTCTCTTGGGTCATGTACCTGACTCTTTGTGACCCTATGGACCGTAGCCTACCAGGCTCCTCTGTCTATGGGATTTTTCAGGCAAGAATACTGGAGTAGACTGATGTTTCCTCCTCCAAGAGATCTTCCTGACCCAGGGACCGAACCTGCATCTCATGTGTCCCCTGCAATGGCAGGTGGGTTCTTTACCAGCTGAGCCATTGGAGAAGCCCCAAATTATGAATGTATATAGCCTTTAATTCTGAGCCCTTATTCTCAAGATAAATTCATTCTTATGTGTGTGAAGTGTACGCATCACTAAATGCAGTATTGTTTTAGAATGGTAATTAATATTGTATAGAGTTTAGTATTATAACAGAAAAGTTTGCAAGTAAGAACTTAGCTACTACAATAGTAGCTAAGTTAAATAATGAGGGTGCATTCAAAAAGGAAATACTATGCAGGTGTACAAAATATTGAGAATACTCTTCATTGACTTGAAAAGATCTCCCAAAATTTTTCCTAAATGATAAATTCCTGAATTAGCCAGTCTTACCTGTCCAGTTGGAGTCAACCATGGACTGCTTGGAGAATAGAGACGTTCAGGGGATCATAAGGTCTTTGAGGTCAAGTGTTCTCACAAGAGGACAGGAAGAAGAATGGGCAGGGCTTCACATATCTGGTTTCTCCTTTGAAATTCATGAATCTGTTAAGTCACTTTTTTCCTCAGGGTGAGAAGAGATGCTATGAGTAATATTGCTGTTGCTGCTAAGTCGCTTCAGTCGTGTCCGACTCTGTGCGACCCCGTAGTCGGCAGCCCACCAGGCTCCCCCATCCCTGGGATTCTCCAGGCAAGAACACTGAATGGGTTGCCCTCTCCTTCTCCAATGCATGAAAGTGAAAGTGAAGTCACTCATTCGTGTCCGACTCTTCACGACCCCTTGAACTGCAGCTTACCAGGCACTTCCGTCCATGGGATTTTCCAGGCAAGAGTACTGGAGTGGGGTGCCATTGCCTTCTCCAGAGTAACACTGCTAGTGACCCTCATTTTGCCAGGAAGGAAACAACAGAGGAGGGAAAAAGTGTCCTTCCAGACATATTAATATTCCCATTTCATTTTCATTTTTGTGGCCCCAATCTATGTAACATATTATCAAAGAGCAGTAGCCTCAAATAAAGGCTCATTTATTCCATCTATTTTTACAAGGGCCTTCAGAAGCTTCTTGTTGCCTACAAAAATGAAATTAAAAGTTCTCAAATTTGCCTTCAAGACTTTCTAGATAGGAGGACATGGACTGAATTTAATCCCGACTGAATCTTTAGTATGAGTGCTCTGCTTGAGTTATAACACGTATGCAGTAGCTACATCTGAGTATATCTAAACAAATAACAAATGAATGCTGAAGGTTGTCATGATTCTCTCTTCATCTTTAAAGCCCCAGCTCCTACTCCAACACTCTGTATACGCTGGCCATTCCACACTATTTGTTCCTCATCCTCCTTGTACTTTTAAGACATGATGTTTCAGAGGGTAGAATATTCATCCATCTCTTTTATGTCACAGTCTTTCTCCTGTTTGAAGATACTTGAGTGCTACTTGACACATTACCTGATTCCCCTCAACAAGATGAATGGTTCTCCCACTCCCCACTCTACTCTTAAAACAGGTTTGCAGTGCACATTAGTTCTTACATCATTCCACTTTATGTTATAGTTAGATATTTTCATATCTATTTTACTTGTTAGACTATTAACTCCCCAAGGGAGCGTATTTTATTGTAAATGATAGTTTAATCACTAAGTTGTGTCCGACTCTTGAGACACCACAGACTGTAGCCTGCCAGGCTTGTCTGTGCATGGACTTCTCCAGGTAAGAATACTGGAGTGGGTTGCCATTTCCTTCTCCAGAGGATCTTCCCAACCCGGAGATCTGACGCAGTTCTCCTGAACTGCAGGCAGATTCTTTACCAACTGAGCCACTAGGGAAGCCCATATAGTATATGGTGGCTAGCATTGGCACCAATCAAGATAAGAATTAATAAATGTCTATCAAATTGAATCATGTCAAAAATTTTATAAGACAAAGTATTTGTATGGCACAAATCATTATTATATTATGGGTAATATAAGCTTAGTTTGTTTTGTGAAAATATTGACATTTTTAAAACATTTATCCCAATAATAGTGGGTTTCAGAACAGAATCCCAGCATCAAAGAAATTTTGGATTCATGTTGGGAAAAGAAGGTGGGCATTTAGATGGAGGAAAGTAAAAGTACAGATGGCATTAAGATTTCCCTATAAATTTTTATTGCACACTGGAAAGAATGTTATATGACTACACAAATTTGACTGTCTTAATTAGTTGGGGAGTGCAAACTTTTGACTTGTATGCAATGCATGTTTGAACTAGACTTCTATGTTTGGATTTTAACTGTTTGACTTAATCACATATTCTGTTAATCAACATTTGGAATTTATGTTTTGATTCTTAGACTCTGTCAACTAAAATATTTGGATCAGAGGCACATGTTTCTAATACATGGGAAAGACCCTTGCTAGCCTGTGTTCTGATTGGTGAAGTGAGAGTAATACATTGCTTTTGTACATCCTTTACAATCTTAGGACTGTCCTTTGGGAAGGGATGTAGGGTGGAGTATGCAGATACTTTCTTTTTGCATTTGATGGATAAGCATAACAATTGTTTGCAGGGCTCTGTAGGTCAGGAAGATACCCTGCAGGAAGGAGTGGCAATCCACTCCAATATTCTTGCCTGGAGAATCCCAGGGATAGAGGAGTCTGGCAGGCCACAGTCCACAGGATCGCACAGTCAGACACAACTGAAGCAACTTAGCATGCACACACAGCAGAATAAAGTCTATAAGATACAGTGTGATTATGGGATCTTTGGAATGAAAGAAGTGTGTATTGATGCTTTCAAATGCTAGGAGTTTTGCTGCTAGGTTGAGTAGGAATCTGTGAGGTGGTTTACTTCCCAAACTGGCCCTTGGTTCACATTTTTCCTGGCATCCCTCAGCAGCATTTACTTCAAATGCAGTAGAATACTGTCTCTTGGCGTCTGGTGACAAGCAGAGGCAGCCTGATGGTGGTACAATGTCAGAGGGAATGTTCTGTGACACAGAGCCTGGGGTGGCAGCAGGCAGAGTGGGAGTGCCACCATGGCCCCAGGCAGGTGCACAGCCCGAGAGGACAGGAGAAGTGACCTGGGTATACTGTCTGCCCTGAGCACGCTTGGGCAGGTTTCCTCCTTTGTCATATCCCCAGACATGGAAATGTGGATGGCACATGTGTTTGGCTGGCTGCTCTCCCAGGATGTTTTAAAGCCCTGCCCAAGATCTTTTAGTGGAGCCGTGGTGCTGGTTTAGATCATTGGCCATCGCAGCCTTGAGTTTCTAAACTAAGTATAAGCCACCCAATATTTACACCCCTTATAACTGCTGTCTGTGAAACATTCAGATACCTGCCCATGCAATGAAATATAATGTGACCCAAGCTGGACAAACAACTATATTTTCTGTTAAATTATAGCACAGTATAAGTTAAAGTTAAAATTATCTTAATTGAGAAGGTTTGAGTTTTACTTTTTGGAAAGATTTGTAAGAATCATAAAATACCCAAGGGCAATCAACGGAAGATCAAGTCTTGTGAACTCAAGATTACTTAATGAACACTTACCAGTACTTCCCCAGAAACAGGTTTCAAGATGATGACACAGTACATATAAGTATTGACTACAAAGACGGTCAGTTGATGGCAATGAGGAGTTTAGTTGGTGGCTTTCCTTGGAATTATTTGTCATATAATTGAGTGAATGAAAAAAATCATCAAGTTGTTATACATTGGATTTATTTTTCAGAGACACCAATCTGCTCATCTATAGAGCCCCAGAAAAGTTGGAGTCAAGAAATGACTCATGAAGCAATGAGGGGAGATTAGTTACATACATCAAGTCCTCAAATGCAAGACTGTGTAGGGTCAAGGATGACATAAAGTCCTGTGAAAGTTCAGGGGCTGGAAAGATCATGTTTGGAGAGGTTTACAGAGAACTTTGAACAATTTTATTCCAGCCTAAGTTAACCTAAATGCTAGGAATTCAAGGATGACTAAACCATAGACTCTGGTGTTAAGTTGAATTTTGGTAGATGGAAACCAGAGTGAAAGAGATGGCATGAAGTATGATCCAATAGAGATAAAAGTGAAAGAGTTAAAAAGTGAAAGCTCAATTGTGTCTGACTTTTTGCGACCCTGTTGACTACAGAGTCCATGGAATTCTCCAGGCCAGAATACTGGAGTGGGTAGCCAGTTCCCCTCTCAAGGGGATCTTCCCAGCCCAGGGATCAAACCTAGGTTTCCCACATTGCAGGCAGATTCTTTAACAGCTGAGCCACCAGGGAAGCCCAAGAATACTGGAGTGGGTAGCCTATCCCTTCTCCAGTGGATCTTCCTGACCAGGACTTGAACCAGGGTCTCCTGCATTGCAGGGGCATTCTTTACCAGCTGAGCTACCAGGGAAGCAAAATGTATTATGTATGAAATATAAGGAAATGTTAACAAATTTGAGAACAGAAAGCTGAGAGAGGGATCTAGAGTCTTATGATGCCTTGCTACATTCTAGGGATATAACTTACAGAGCCCTTAATAAGCAGGTTGTGGTGAATAAGTAGGCTATGGTGCCAAGAACTTGATGTGAACTATTGACTTTAATTCTCACAGCGTCTGTGAAGATAGGTCTTTGGTTATCTCCACCTTACAGTTGAGGAAAATGAATCTCAGGGAGGTATGTTATCTTGATATGTCATATATTTAGGAAGTCTGGAAAGGCTAGGCTTGGACATGGGCAGTCTGACTCCAAAGTCACATAGCATTAAAACATTCTGCTAATTTATCCTTGACCTTATTGATAATAACTCTGAAATGTTTCTTAAGAATTAGATCCTTCACTCCCTCAGCTCCACTGTATTATTTGGTTCTCTTCATTACTGTAATATTCTCTTAACTGCCTTCCATGCCACTAGACATCTCCTCTTCAAATTTTCTCTACCACTGCCTCCAGAATTACCTTTGGAAAACACAGATCTGATCATGTCATTCCTTTGTTAAAACAGTGTTCAACTGCCTTTAAGAACAAACTCAGCCTTCTTAGTGTGGCATATAATATCCTTTATAATCTGGCTCTAGTACAGTTTTCTTTTGCAACCCCATCATCTACTACCCCAACCCCTGCATAAGGCTCTCAGATGTCCCAGTTCTACTCAAGTATGATTCAATACCAGAACTCTAGGAGAGCTCTAGAATCCCTTTAAAATCTTTTTTTTTTTTTTTTTTTGCCTCCTGGGAGTGCATGTTGGAGGAAAGCTGAAATAGTAAGAAATAGATTGAAGAAATAGATTAGGAGTTTAAAAAACTTTAAAAGACACTGAAAGACAGGCTACAGTTCAGTTCAGTTCAGTTCAGTCACTCAGTCGTGTCCGACTCTTTGAGACCCCATGAATCGCAGCACGCCAGGCCTCCCTGTCCATCACCAACTCCCGGAGTTCACCCAGACTCACGTCCATCGGGTCAGTGATGCCATCCAGCCATCTCATCCTCTGTCGTCCCCTTTTCCTCCTGCCCCCAATCCCTCCCAGCATCAGAGTCTTTTCCAATGAGTCAACTCTTTGCATGAGGTGGCCAAAGTGGGGGTTGGAATTTACTAAGCAGGCAATAAAGACCTGCTGAAGACTTTCAAAAAGGAAATAACTTATTTCCTTATCTGTATAAGAATTAATTTTTTGGAATAGACAAAATCAGATGTAGAGAGACTCTCTCTGCTTAGTTTGCTAATGAATCCCAGGTGCTAAGAACCCTGCCTGGAATGTAGTGGGTGCTCTCTAAATATTTGCTGAATCAATGAATTCCAGAGGATAAGTTACACAATCTTACACAAGATTGTCATTATCTCTCCATTTTGATCTCTGCTTCTTTGCTCTCTCCCTTACATATATTCCTTTTCATCCAATCTGATCTCATTCCCTGCTTATTAATATAAAATAATTTGCTAACTTAATTATTACTTATAATTCTTACTCAGGAAATATTTCCTAATTATTTACTGTACTCCAAGATGAGTATGTGGGATTTTCTCATCTTTGGTCATATGTAATCCTCCCAAGAACATAATGCAGTGGTATCCTTGTCCATGTCCATATTTTGCAAATGACTGATGCCTAGAATTCACACTATTAATCAGGGTAGATTTTTGGCTCCAAGTCTTTGATCCCTTTATATCAAAACAGTTGAACAATTTATATTGTGGTTTCTTTTTGGTCTATGGCTAAAAGACCCTGCTTTAGCCACCTTTCCTTAGTTGAAATAAAACTTGCATGAAGTAAAAGAGTGAAGATGGGATAAAAGTTCTAGAGGCCTTGAGGGAAGATTTATTTTATCAAAGGCAGTAGAGATGTGAATATGTTATAGTCTCAAGTAAAGGAAGAAATGCTGTGCTACTCTGTAAGGAGAGTTATGAGTCATGGTCTTTTAAAGGGTGTGATAGGGGATAGAATTAAGTGCTAAAGTGGAACCTTTAGTTAGACTTGGAGAGAAAGAAGGATATTTATTCTTTCAACGAAGGATAAAAAGTTGAGAAAATAGGAGTGATCTAAGATCAGTTGTCAAGTAGAGGAGGAAAGAAGGTTGAAGGAAATTGTATCAGTAACTGGTTTAGTCACTCTATTGAAGATTCTAGACAAAGTGACTCTAAATTATTTGGACAAAAAAATTGGAGGTCGTTGACTAAAATATCAGTCTCTAGAATTGCAGAATAGCCTGACTCATTTTAGGTTTACTACTTGGTTAAGAGCACGGGTTATTAGGTCAAGTTGTTTGGACTTTAATCACGGCTCCTCCTTTTACCAACTACGTGATCTCAGCACTTTAGTTAATCTCTCTGTGCTTCAGTCCTCACTGTAAAATGGGGTAATGTTGGAACTTCCCTGGTGGCCCAATGGTTATGACTCCATGATCTCAGGGGGCTCAGGTTTGATCCCTGGTCAGGGAAGTAAAGGGCTTCCCTGTGGCTCAGCTGATGAAGAATCCACCTGCAATGTGGGAGACCTGGGTTTGATCCCTGGGTTGGGAAGAAACCCTGGAGAAGGGAACAGACTATCCACTGCAGTATTCTGGCCTGGAGAATTCCAGGGAATGTATAGTCCACAGGGACGCTGAATTGGACACGACTGACTTTGACTTTGACTTCAGGGAAGTACGATCCTGCATGCCACACAGCATGGACAAAAACCAACCGAAAAAATGGGGTAATCATGTACCAGTTTTATAGATTCGCTTTGTGAATTATATGAGTTAATATGTCCCAAACTCTAGGAAATGAACTCTGTACACAGTGAAGGCTCTCTCTATATAAGTGGGAGCTGCTTCTGCTATGTGGTCCTGTTCCCTAGCACCTCAAGTATCTTGAAGATTGTTCATCCTTTTCCTATAGTATCTATTTTCATTGGAAGATGTGTTTCGGCTGCAGACTAGAAGCCACACTATTCTTTCCTCTCTTTATACAACCATACTTATGTATATGATGACAGACAGGTAGCTACACTGGCCTGAATCTAGCTGACAGCTAGTGACTGAGTGATGTCTTTGGTTTTTTTAAGTGTTTCATTTTTAATTAAATAATTAAGCATGAGTATTCAATTGGGGATCACAGATAAAAGGACTACTTCTAAACCTAAATTTGGAATGCTGGAATAAAATGACAAAAATGATTTATTTGTACTTCAAGTTTGTTAAAATTATCTAATGAGTTTTGGATTGTTTTTGACTAAAAAACGTTGGATCTTAAATTACCATGAGAAACTATAATGGTCTACTGGTTGTTCATAAATTAGGCAGTTGTTGGAGTTTGGCCTTATCATACATAACCTTAAACTTCAAGGACAACTGGAAAAGAACTTAAGCTTTTCATGAATGACAGATTCATTAATTGAACTTTAAAATCGCCATCTTATTTTAGTATCATATGTAGACAATCTCTGAGTTTTGACTACTTTGGTAAATGATTGCAGTTAGTGATAAAGCAATATCAAATCCAGCAGCCATCTTAGAGAATTTTAGCCAAAGGAAAAATAATCTGAAATAATATATGCTTATCCTATATAAAGAAAGAAAGCTGAGCACCCAAGAATTGATGCTTTTGAACTGTGGTGTTGGAGAAGACTCTTGAGAGTCCCTTGGACTGCAAGGAGATCTAACCAGTCCATCCTAAAGGAAATCAGTCCTGAATATTCATTGGGAGGGCTGGTGCTGAAGCTGAAACTCCAGTCCTTTGGCCACCTGATGCGAAGAACTGACTCATTTGAAAAGACCCTGATGATGGGAAAGATTGAAGGCAGGAGGAGAAGGGGACGACAGAGGATGAGATGGTTGGATGGCGTCACTGACTCTATGGACATGAGTTTGAGTAAACTCTGGGAGTTGGTGATGGACAGGGAGGCCTGGAGTGCTGTGGTCCATGGGGTTGCAAAGAGTCAGACATGACTGAGTGACTGAACTGATTCTATACATTGCTAACTTCATTTCCTGAAAGTTTGTTTTGATAAAATTGTTCTTGGTATGCCAAAGAAAACTACAGAGTTGGGTATCCCTGGGACAAATGGTTAAAAAAAAATCATTAAAAAAATTTGAGTTAATCCAACTGATGCTTTATTGCTCCACATTCCTTGAAATATTATGACAACCTTCTTTTCAGTGGAATCATCTTCTAATCTATCCACCAGAATAGACTTAAAGATAGATTAAGATATTTTAAAGCTATGAAATGATGTAGAAACATAGCTTGCTGACCAAGAGTGAAATGAACATTTTATAAGAAATCACCAGATGTGCCCAGAAACTTGAGTTGTTACTTAACCACAGGAATCTTTCAGAGATTAATGTAGGGCAATATTGGATCAGTCTGTTTTCTTGAGCAAGGATTAGTTTAAAAGCTATAGTAGAAATTAAAAGATAGGAAGGAAGGGTAAAATAATCAGGGATAATTTTTTTTAAAAGTCACAAGTTATAGTAAGCAGAGGGAACTTGAAAGTTTTAAAATATGTTACATGTATGAGTATATACTCATACATATATATATATATTTACATATATATATGGAGTTTTATAGAGACTCAAAATCATGAAACATTATTTTCACTAAAACCTGTTTTCAATATTAATAAATGTTTATATAATACACATCAATAATTCTCGTTTGTCTCTCTTCAAATTATTTTTCTTTCAAGAAAAGTACATGCAAAATAAACTTGCCATTTATACAGAACTGTTCTTCCACTAATGCTCCAGCACTTGCTGCCAAATATTTTTGAAATAGTTTAAAATATGTTTCACCATTCAACATCTGTTTCTTCTCCAATTTTTTAAAACATGGAAATAGCTGTAGATAAAGGAAACTTCTCTGAAATGTCAGACTTTATTGTACCAACATAAATTATGGCACAAACAGCTATTTCTTGATAATGAAAACTACTAATTTTTGACTTTGATAAAAACGAAACTTAAAATGCTATTAGGATAGAAGCTGTGACATTTTGTAAACTGAATACATACATTCTGTCTCTGATATTTTGGAGCTAATGGTAAGAATTAGCAAACAACCAACATTTTTAAGGTGCAGCTTAAACTATTTTGGTAGTAAAGTATTTCCAAGGGAATTATAACAATTAATTTTACTCCTAGAGAAATTAGAATATGTATTGATTTTAAAGGCTTTGAGTATTCATCAAATATATTTTCAGAACCTATCATTGTTCAATGCACCGGGTTACTTACATTTTAGAAACTTAAAAATTTCACACTAGGATTCTTTAACTGTATGTCCTGTAATCCTCAGTGTGCCAATAAATATGTTGCAGAAAAAACATCCTATAGGCAAATAAATTTGATTATTTCAGGTTTCTCTACTGTGGAATTTTCTGACTCTAATATGTACTGTAAATCTCAAAGAGGGGCTATAGGTGCTTGTTTCATTATGCTATTTAATCATGGAGTTTCTTTTGGGGAGAGAGGATGGGGTACATAGCTCCTATTAACTAACCCTGTTAACATGCATATGTGCCCACTGGTTTGTAGACACTAAATTAGACTGTTAGGTAAAGAGCCACCAGCTGCCAAATACTTTTTCTCTTCTATTTGGCTCTCTGGGGTTTCTCAAAGAAGGTTCATTTCTTACCTTTTTAATTCATCCCATGGTCCTGCACTTCTGCTTTTCTACCTGCCATCTCTATGGGCTGTTGTCCGTCACTCTGCTCTTCATGCTGATGCTTCTTCCACCATCCGTGATTCTGTCAGCAGTCCTTGGCCCATTTGCATGGGAGCCACAATCTGCCTAGGTCTCTTCTTAAAAATTTTATTTATTTTTAATTGGGAGAGCCTCTTGATGGCGTACAAATCTTGCTTCTCTATTACGTTTGCTTGGGCCATGCCACTATTCTACATGTCTTGGATTGAGCGTGATCTTCTTATCCAACCAGCAGAGTAACGTTTCCTCTATATCAGTTGTGCTTCTTTGTTTTGTTTGGAAGTGGAGAAGTGATTACTCCTCAGAAGAACTGACCTGATGAATTGCTTCTTTCTTTGGTTAGGTTTGCATCATAGTTTTCTCTTTCTCAAGGACCACAGACAGCCCTCTCTAGTCCAGAAGGCTGGATATAATGCATTCAAACATTGCTTTAGGCTTTATCTTCAACCATCAGTCTCTCTCACCAAGAAGGTATTTTGTTAGATCTGGTTCCTTGTACCAAAATTATTTCCCATTTGTGCTGATTTTTCTCTAAGAGTAGCCTTGTTCTCTATTGGCCTGTTAATTGGTTTTGGTTACTTTTTACCACATCTCCACACTGCAGTCTATCACATGTCTGTACCTGACTAAAGCCCACATGTGCTGCTGCTGCTAAGTCACTTCAGTCGTGTCCGACTCTGTGCGACCCCATAGACGGCAGCCCACTAGGCTCCCCCGTCCCTGGGATTCTCCAGGCAAGGACACTGGAGTGGGTTGCCATTTCCTTCTCCAATGCATCAAAGTGAAAAGTGAAAGTGAAGTCACTCAGTCCCGTCCGACTCTTAGTGACCCCATGGACTGCACCCTACCAGGCTCCTCCCATGGGATTCTCCAGGCACGAGTACTGGAGTGGGTCGCCAGTGCCTTCTCCAAGCCCACATGTGGACAGGTTCGATTTCCTTTCTAAGTGGTTCCTTAGCCTCATGTAGCACTTAGCTATATGCTTTGGCTATAGCATTCGTATGCTGCTTCTTTCTTTGCACGACTCTCCCTGAGTGGTGACATTTTCCTGATCCATTCAGAGAATGGATCTGCATTCCTATTATCAGCCCTTTCATCAACCCATCAAAATAAGGCAAGCTCTCATATTAGTCATTTATTTCTTGGCTGGTCTATTCTGGTATCTCCATTTGGTTCTCTGACTCCATGAGTATAAGATTGGAGGACTTGGATTGGCCAGTATGCTCCATCTACTTCCCCTGGAAGCTGTTGGAAATTGAGACATCGGTGTCCCATTTTCCTAGAATCTCCAGGATGATCTAATAAGATTCCTCTTGGCAACCCCCTTCCTGTTTCCATTGTCTCTTCCCCTCATCAAGTTCAACTTGTTCCACTGAGTTATCATATTTTCCACTTTGTGTTTTAGGTTTGATAGCATATTTTAAAGTTAATATTATATTGCAATTTAACATTTTCCAGCATTACCTTATGATGTTTCTCACACAAAAAAAATATGTATCTTTGAATAGAAGGCAGCAAAGTTTGAGTTGGACCATAAAAAGCAGGTGAAATCTGAACAACTGAGTTTTTAATTAAGAGTGAACACAGTGAAGTAGGACCATTGTAGGGCATGTTGTTTGTGAGGAATATTAAATTCAGTGAAAAGAAGAAGGTTTGGATGTTGGCTAAGGCTGTGTTTGAATCCTGGATCTATGGATTACTAGCTATTTAATTGTGGGCAAGACAATGTACCTCAATGAACCTCTTCAAGAGGTGTGTTATATTTCAGAGAGTAATGAGGATATGTGGTGAAGAAAGTTGATGATTATATATATATTTTTATTTTATTTATTTATTTTTGATGATTATATTTGATGTGGAAGAAAACAGGGCATCATTAAACATTGTAGAAAACTGAAGAAAGAAAATGCAAATTCTATGGAACATTAATATCAGTAACATACAATGGGTGTTAATGGATCTTCTCGTCTAAGTGGCAAGCTATTTGGTTTTAAAGATAAAACAATATATAATTTGAAGTCCAATTTGTGGAAGCAAATACCCATGGATAGAAGAGGCAAAATGTTATGACTATGCTTCTGTTCACGTTGTGTATGTCTGAGTATAGTTTTACGGCTTGAATTTTCTCTCCACAGATTATTGACTAATTAATTGATTCATTAATTTCCCATTATACATTACTTATATTAATGTGTTATATTATGTATTGACTGCACTTGAGAGTTAACATGTAACTCTGAGAACCTGGAAATAAGATACCCTCTGAAAGTCATGTTATGAGAACAGCCCATAGTATTTTAGAAAAGAGATCTATAAAACTGTCTTAAAGACACTGGATGACCACTGGGTCAATAAGATGAGTAAAACCTAGATAAGCCAATTAAAAGAGGCACTGATTGGCAAGAGCAGCTCAGAAAGAAGTCATGCCATAAAACACTGACAGTATGCATCCCTGCACTGAACAGGCAAGAGTTCATCTTAAATTAGTTAACACCAAGTATGGACCTAAAGGAAGCAGAAGATATTAAGAAGAGGTGGCAAGAATACACAGAAGAACTGTACAAAAAGATCTTCACGACCCAGATAATCACGATGGTCTGATCACTCACCTAGAGCCAGATATCCTGGAATGTGAAGTCAAGTGGGCCTTAGGAAGCATCACTATGAACAAAGCTAGTGGAAGTGATGGAATTCCAGTTGAGCTATTTCAAATCCTGAAAGATGATGCTGTGAAAGTGCTGCACTCAATATGCCAGCACATTTGGAAAACTCAGCAGTGGCCACAGGACTGGAAAAGGTCAGTTTTCATTCCAATCCCAAAGAAAGGCAATGCCAAAGAATGCTCAAACTACTGCACAATTGCACTCATCTCACATGCTAGTAAAGTAATGCTCAAAATTCTCCAAGCCAGGCTTCAGCAATATGTGAACCGTGAACTTCCTGATGTTCAAGCTGGTTTTAGAAAAGACAGAGGAACCAGAGATCAAATTGCCAACATCTGCTGGATCATCAAAAAAGCAAGAGAGTTCCAGAAAAACATCTATTTCTGCTTTATTGACTGTGCCAAAGCCTTTGACTGTGTGGATTACAATAAACTGTGGAAAATTCTGAAAGAGATGGGAATACCAGACCACCTGACCTGCCTCTTGAGAAACCTATATGCAGGTCAGGAAGCAATGGTTAGAACTGGACATGGAACAACAGACTGGTTCCAAATAGGAAAAAGAGCACATCAAGGCTGTATATTGTCACCCTGCTTATTTAACTTCTATGCAGAGTATATCATGAGAAACGCTGGGCTGGAAGAAGCACAAGCTGGAATCAAGAGTGCCGGGAGAAATATCAATAACCTCAGATATGCAGATGACACCACCCTTATGGCAGAAAGTGAAGAGGAACTCAAAAGCCTCTTGATGAAAGTGAAAGTGGAGAGTGAAAAAGTTGGCTTAAAGCTCAACATTCAGAAAACGAAGATCATGGCATCTAGTCCCATCACTTCATGGGAAATAGATGAGGAAACAGTGGAAACAGTGTCAGACTTTTTTTTTTTTTGGGCTCCAAAATCACTGCAGATGGTGACTGCAGCCATGAAATTAAAAGACGCTTACTCCTTGGAAGAAAAGTTATGACCAACCTAGATAGCATATTGAAAAGTAGAGACATTACTTTGCCAACAAAGGTCCATCTAGTCAAGGCTATGGTTTTTCCAGTGGTCATATATGGATGTGAGAGTTGGACTGTGAAGAAAGCTGAGCGCCGAAGAATTGATGCTTTTGAACTGTGGTGTTTGAGAAGACTCTTAAGAGTCTCTTGGACTGCAAGGAGATCCAACCAGTCCATTCTGAAGGAGATCAGCCCTGGGATTTCTTTGGAAGGAATGATGCTAAAGCTGAAACTCCAGTACTTTGGCCACCTCATGCGAAGAGTTGACTCATTGGAAAAGACTCTGATGCTGGGAGGGATTGGGGGCAGGAGGAGAAGGGGATGACAGAGGATGAGATGGCTGGATGGCATCACTGACTCGTTGGACGTGAGTCTGGGTGAACTCCGGGAGTTGGTGATGGACAGGGAGGCCTGGCGTGCTGCGATTCATGGGGTTGCAAAGAATTGGACATGACTGAGCAACTGAACTGAACTGAACTGAAGTATTCTTGCCTGGAAAATCCTGGTGGAGAAAATCCTCCTTGCCTGGACAGAGGAGCCTGGTGGGCTACAGTCCATGGGGTCACAAGGGTCGGACATGACCTTGCCACTAAACCATCACCACCATCCTTTTGGAAGTGTGAGCATTCCAGTTTCATTCTTTGTCAAGACTGTTTTAGTTATTGGGGTCCTTTGTGGCTCCTCAGGGCTCCCCTGATAGCTCAGTTGGTAAAGAATCCACCTGCAATGCAGGAGACCCCAGTTCAATTCCTGGGTTGGGAAGGTCTGCTGGAGAAGGGATAGGCTACCCTCTCCAGTATTCTTGGGCTTCCCTTGTGTCTCAGCTGGTAAAGAATCTGCCTGCAATGTGGGAATCCTGAGTTCGATTCCTGGGTTGGGAAGATCCCCTGGAGAAGGGAAAGGCTACCCACTCCAGTATTCTGGCTTGGAGAATGCCATGGACTGTATAGTCCATGGAGTCGCAAAGAGTTGGACACGACTGTGCCTCCTCATGAATTTTAAGGTTATTTTTTCTATTTCTGCAGATCATTGAGCTTTTGAAAGAGATTACATTTTATCTATAGATCTTTTTGAGTAATATGGACATTTAAGCAGTATTAAGCCTTCCAATCTATGAACACAGATATGTTTCCATTTATTTGTACCCTCTTGATTTATTCTTGCAAAGTTTTAATTTTTTTCATTGTACAAGTTTTTTGCTTTCTTGGTTTATTTCTAAGTATTTTATTCTTTTGAATGCTATGGTAAATGGGTTTATTTTCCTGATTTCCTTTTCAGATTATTTGTTGTTAATATAGAGAAATGCTGATGATTTTTGTATGTCCATTTTCTATCTTGCTTCTTTGTTGAATTGATTTATTAGTTCTAATGGTTTTTTAAATGGAATCTTTAATGTCTTATCATTTGTATTCAGAAACAGTTTTAATCTTTCTTTCCAATTTGGATGTCTTTTGTTTTTTTGTCTTTCCTAATTTTTCTGGCTAGGACTTCCAATGTTATGTTGACTGCAACTGAGTAAGAGTAGACATGCTTGTTTTTTCCTGACCGTAGAGAAAAATCTCTCAGTATTCCACCACTGAGTATGGTGTTAGTGTGGGCTTGTTGTATTTGGTCTTTTTTATGTAGAAGTACTCTCCTTCTATTCCTCGTTATGAAGTATTTTTATATTAAAATGGCATTGAGTTTTGTCAGATGCTTTTTATGCATCTTACCCTTTGTTCTGTTACTATGGTGTGTCATATGAATTGATTTTTATATGTTGAACCATCTTTGCATCCCTGACATAAATTCTACTTAATGATGGTGAATGATTCTTTTCATGTGCTATGAAATTTAGTATGCTAATATTTTGTGGAGAAGTTGTGCATCTATATTCATCAGGAATGCTGGTTTATGGTTTTCTTCTATTAGAGTGTCATCAGTGGTATGTTGGGTCCTGTCAGAGCTCTGAGTTGGGTTGTACAGAAGCCAGCGCCTTGGGAAGCTCTCACAAAGCTGGAAAATTGGTCACACGCTCCGCTCTTCTCTTTCTCCACCGAGAGAGAGGCTGCTGAGCTGTATCAGCCTCTGTGTGCCATACTGAGTGTCCCCTGGAGCATCACTGTGGTGCCCAGCTATTTTGTTCTCAGTGGTCCCACTAGAGTAACTGGGTTCCAGCAACCCTCCAAGACAGTGAGATAGCAGCGAATCCCTTGGGAAAATCTCTCTGAGAAGTCAGAATGTTAGATGTATGGTCCAGTCTTCTCTTTCCCTTCCTAAGAAAAAGCCAGGAGAAGAGTTTCCTCCCAATTGTGTGATGCTGTGCCAGGGAGAGGCAGTGAGTATACATCAGTGCTACTGTCTCAATTCGCCCCACCCTCTACTTGTTACTTACATATGCCTCTCTGGTTTGAGTTCTTTGAAATGTTATCACCAATGAATCATGCATGCTCTATGCTTTTTATCTGTAATAACAGAAACAGCTAAGAGATATAAATCATAAAGACAGACAATATCTACATAGAATTTTACTACATCAGTAATTATCCTCAGTGTTTATTCAGTGATATTTAATTTTCACAAAACACTGCAGATATGTTACTATTATTTTTCTGACTTTACAGAGGAGGAAACTGATGCACAGTCATGTCCTGTGCATTCTTTGTAACCCCATGGACTGTAACCCGCCAGACTCCTCTGTCCATGGGATTCTCCAGGCAAGAATACTGGAGTGGGTTGCATTTCCTTCTCCAGGGGATCTTTGCAAACCAGGGATCAAACCCGGGTCTCCCACATTGCAGGCAGAGTCTTTACTGTCTGAGCCACCAGAGAGCCCTAAATTACCCAAATTTGTGCAGTGTATTAGCAGAAGAGCTGGGAACTGGACCCAGGCACTTTAACTACAGAACCATGGTAACCATCATACTTGTGTAGCTTAACTCAGGGGTTGGTCTAGAAATAAAACAGAATAGAAAAAAACAAAACACAACAACATAAATATCCCCAAAACTCAGTGCCCAACTTGGAACATACACAATTGCTTGTTTGGTTTTGTTGTTGTGGTTTGCTTTAGTTGTGTTTTAAAACAGTTAATTTTTTAATTTTTCATAATTAAAAGTATCCTTTTTGTTTAAAACATTGTAACACACCGATTATATTCTCTTTGTTGTAAATAGGAAAAAAAAAAGGTCCCACATCAGCTTTATTCTTCAGCAAAATGGTGTGAAGGGAACACAACTCGTGTTTTGCCAAATTTGGACATAGATTTCCTTGAGAGTCTGACTGTTATGATTCAGATTGATGAGACATATTTCGGTCAAAATAACATTGGAGACTATATTCAATATGGAGACTATATATGAGAGAAGTTTTCATCATGTTGCAGCTGGGCCTTTTGAGATGATTTGTCATGAATATTTTTCCTCTGGTTTTAGTCTCCTTATGGGCCAGCTCCTGCTGTTTCCGAAGTCCTGAGAGCCCAGCCATGTTCTTCCTCACTGATGTTATATCCAGCAGCAGCCCAGAAGCTTCTGGATCCCAGAGTCGCTGCCATCACTGTCCATACACAACCACCTCTTCCCGATTCTCTTTGAAGATTGCTGAGGGTCAAACTTGAACTTTGTGTGTGCAGTATACAGAGTTTTGATTTAGTTTGATTTGCTCTCCTCCAAGATGGTTTTAACACTTGTATCTCCACCATATCTCTGTATTATACCAACACTGATGATTAACATTTACGAAAGCCCCTGCCAATTTTATAATTGCAAAATGCTATAATTGTTTTGACATGCATTGAAAATGATTCATTTTTCATTTACTTGTATTCTTTTATGACATGCCTAATTATGTACTTTGTCTATTTTTCTATTAAGACGTGATTATCAATTTGTGAGTATTCTTAGCAAATCAGGTATATTAACTCTTTGCCTTTCAAATAAGCTGCAGATATTTCCTCAAATCTCTTTAAAAGTTTCTTACTTCCAGTTTTAGTTTTTAGGTGTATAGATATTTTTGATTTTTCAAGTTGAAAAAATTATGGTATTATACTTGTTGTGAAGAAACCCTGATGCTGGGAAAGGCTGAGGGCAGGAGGAAAAAGGGGCAACTGAGGAGGAGATGATTGGATGGCATCACCGACCAGTGGATGTGAGTTTGAACAAACTCTGGGAGATAGTGAAGGACAGGGAAGCCTGACGTGCTGCAGTCCATGGGGTTGCAGAGAGTCAGACATGACTTAGCAATTGAACAAAACAATGCTTACAGTAACTCATACTTAGTTAAAAATTGATTCCTCTTTTATTGGTCTCCTTTTTTTGTACTTTATTTCATCTAAATCAAAAGCACAACTGATTTCTAGGGAGATTGCATGGTATGAAACTAGGCAGCTCACAATTAAAAAAAAAATCATTAGGGAAGACAATGCCATTTATTTTTTTAGTTGCGTTTGACTTTTGACATGTTTTCTTATTAAGGGAGAAACTGGTTTGAGGGTTTGGTGGTGGGGCATGATTTTCAGTGTTTTCCAGCCATTTGGTTTAGGTGGTTTTTTTTTAAATTATTTATTTGTTTATTTTACTTTGACTGTGCCGGGCCTTCATTGCTGTGTGCGGGCTTTCTCGGGCTGTGGCGAGCAGGGGCTGCTCACTAGCTGCGGTGCATGGGCTTCTCACGGCAGTGGCTTCTCTTGTTGCAGAGCACAGGCTCTAGGGCTTGCGGGATTCAGCAGTTATGGCGTGCAGGCTCTAGACTGCGTATGCTCAGGAGTTGTGTGCACGGGCTTAGTTGCTCTGAGGCATGTGGGATCTTCAGGGACCAGGGATCGGAACTCTTGTCCCCTCGTTGGCAAGCGGATTCTTAACCACTGGACCATCAGGGAAATCCTCGGTTTAGGTTTTACCCTTGGTTTAGACTCCCCCCTTAAGAAGCCTGGCATTCACTTTCTGATATATTTCTTCCATCTATTCCTTTTCTAGCTTTCCTGATAGAACCTTTCCCTGTCCTTTACTCTCATCTCCTTTAGTCCCTTTTCATGTTGTTTTCCTCCGAGGTTGCACATGGAAGAATTTTTTTTAAATGAACTTTTTATTGAAGTGTAAAAAAGTGTTATATCTTTTATGCACAATACACATAAGCTTTCTTAGAGTGAACAGACCCATGTGTTCAGGAGCCAGCCAAGTAAACAAAACCAGCTAACAACCCAGAAAGCCTCTTTGTACCAACATCCTATTCATGTCTTTTCTCCTCCCCACTCAAGTTCACCATTACTTTGATTTAGAACCCTATAAATTACTTTTTCCTGAGTTTGAACTTTATATAAATAGAAATATAGTTATGTACTAACAACATAATATTGACTTCTTTCACTCAACATTATGTCTGTAAGATTTTCACTCAACTGTGAATAATTATAGATGATTGATTCTCATTGCTGTATGATTATAACCATAAATTTGTTTATCCATTCTTTAGTTGATTCACATTTGGGTGACTACGAGCTTCTGGCTATTAGGAATACATTCTGCTATGACTGTTCTCATACATATCTTTTGTTGAACACACACATACATTCATTACAACCTGACTGCCTAGCTTGGTCTAGTATTCACAGAAACCCAGCAATTGAAGAGAATAATCTGAATTTGGAAAAACAGGAAGATACTATAGATTAGGCAAGTGTAGGCCAGACTGGCTTTATGCACAAAATATTGTCTGAACCAACAGTTTTGTTGAAGTCAATCTTACATGTGAAAGAGTCTGGATGAGGAAAAAATTGGATGAGAAAGATCCCTTTTTAAATATGGCTGTGTTTAAAAGTTCTTTTGGTGAAGGTTTCTTGTGTGCTAAGTTATTTGGAGAAATCTGTTTTCTAATGAACACAGATAGTAAGATATTGTAGTATAACTTATATAGGAGCACATTTTTAGCTGGCCTGACTTAAGGAAAACTCAGATATTTGTTCTTTTTGATTTAAATGTAGAATTTATTTATTTTAGTCCTTGAATGTTATCCATGAACTATTCTGACATATGTACTAAGAATACTTGAGCTAGGTGAGTGAGAATTTCTCAGTGCAGGAGGCTAAGGCAACCTCGTGTAAAGTAGCTCTCAGCAACGATGCTGACTTACTCTGGTTAGGATCTGGTTTTCATATGCTCAATGATGTTCTGCAGTCAGGCCGCAGCAGAACTGTACTGTTGGAATTCTGGGAGGCTTTCTACTGGGCATCAGTGATTTCCTTTCCTAAACTACTAACATGACTGCCCCTTCTGAGGAGGAAAGCAGACAGGTTTGCCTTGGCCAAAGTCCAGTGGCCCAGAGTCAAGCCCTTAAGTGCTTTTCCAAGTGCCCAGTCTAGGTTCTCTGGGGATCAGGCTGCTTGGTAGACTAAGGAGGAAATTACCCAATCATTTTTGTTCTGGCATTTATAAGTACACAGATGTTTCTTCTGATTTTGTAGGAGAACAAACTTGAATTGGCACTTTTCCTGATCAGGAGGATACAACTGGTAGGTGATACGAACTATTTTTCATTGACCTAGAAGCATTAAAGGATATATTATGAAAAGTCATACTTGGTAACATTTTTATCCAGTAAATGTTCCTTATCTTTGCTATATAATAGTGTTTCTAAAACTACTTCTATCTCTCACAAAGGCTTGAAATTCACAGCTCTTTGTTCCAATGTTTCTTAATACATAGACCATACCTCCTGTCCTGTTATTTTTGAATCTCTGCAAAAAGGACCTAAGAATTTCCATTTTTATCAGTCGTCTCAGATGATTCTGACATACACTAATGTTTGTAGACATTTGGCTGAAACCTTAAAGCACAGTCAGTTGAGTTTATTCTACTAGTTAGAATCCATTTAAAAATAAGAGGAAATTTAAATGGCAGCAAAATGATGGTAATTTACATGGATCAATTCAAATGGCTAAGCATTAATTACCCTTAATTCTAGTAATACTCTAGGAATATTTTTCAAAGCCTTAAGACCATAACTTGGAATGTACTAAGTGCGGTGTGAGTGTCTCATGAACATGTTTATATTTCAGAAACAAAATGTCCTTCGATTTGCATCTTGAATAAATCCACATTATAGAAAATTCTATTCTGTAGACAATGAAGTTATAGTGGGCTTCCAGTATCATTAATTTGCCAGATTCTAGTCCAACTTTTATATTGTTGCCATATATTATTTTTTCACTCTTGCTGCCACAGAGGAGCAGATGGGAAGAGAAGAAAATGAGAAAAGTGAATGAATTTTTCTTGAGAATAAGATTTATTAGAATGGGAAACCCCTATTTACAAGAATTAAGAGATACTCCTATGTAACTTTCACATGCCTTTTTTCCTTTACCTAACTGTAAGCTTATATAATTATATTTCTTGAATAAAACCTTTTGATAAAGAGGTTGTAATGTTTGGATGTAAGCTTCATACCATATATGTACTTTCAGTGTTAATGTTAGCCTATTATCCTTTTCCCTTTAGCATTTATTTCCTCACTCCCACTGCTACCCCGTCTCTGAGGATTCAAGTCCCTATGCCTCAGTGAAAGATAAGATATTAATCATATCCTGATCAGAAAAATAGAAACAAGTTTTATTACTAGCACAGGATACTATTCTTTAGGAGAAGGAAATGGCAACCCACTCCAGTATTCTTGCCTGGAGAAATCCATGGACAGAGGACCCTGGTGGGCTACAGTCCATGGGGTCGCAAAGAGTCAGACACAACTGAGAGACTAACACTTCACTTCATCATTATTCTTTCAGTTTTACTTTATTTAAAAAAAAGAATCAGAGTAACTTTTCCTGATATTTTGCTTTGCTCAGATATTTAAGATACCCTTTAGATTGCAACAAAAACATGATCCTGAGTAGATTTAAATCATTCACAAACAAGCTGAACTTCAAAGGGGTATGTGCTGTAACTATTTTTCATAATTTGGGGTGTTTAAGGGTATGACTCCATACCATTTCTGTCCTTTATCGAACCCATCTTTGCATGAAATGTTCCCTTGGTATCTCTAATTTTCTTGAAGAGATCTCTAGTCTTTCCCATTCTGTTGTTTTCCTCTATTTCTTTGCATTGATCCCTGAGGAAGGCTTTCTTATCTCTTCTTGCTATTCTTTGGAACTCTGCATTCAGATGCTTATATCTTTCCTTTTCTCCTTTGCTTTTGGCTTCTCTTCTTTTCACAGCTATTTGTAAGGCCTCCCCAGACAGCCATTTTGCTTTTTTGCATTTCTTTTCCATGGGGGTGGTCTTGATCCCTGTCTCCTGTACAATGTCATGAACCTCATTCCATAGTTCATCAGGAACTCTATCTATCAGATCTAGTCCCTTAAATCTATTTCTCACTTCCACTGTATAATCATAAGGGATTTGATTTAGGTCATACTTGAATGGTCTAGTGGTTTTCCCCACTTTCTTCAATTTGAGTCTGAATTTGGCAATAAGGAGTTCATGATCTGAGCCACAGTCAGCTCCTGGTCTTGTTTTTGTTGACTGTATAGAGCTTCTCCATCTTAGGCTGCAAAGAATATAATCCATCTGATTTCGATGTTGACCATCTGGTGATGTCCATGTGTAGAGTCTTCTCTTGTGTTGTTGGAAGAGGGTGTTTGCTATGACCAGTGCATTTTCTTGGCAAAACTCTATTAGTCTTTGCTCTGCTTCATTCCGTATTCCAAGGTCAAATTTGCCTGTTACTCCAGGTATTTCTTGACTTCCTACTTTTGCATTCCAGTCCCCTATAATGAAAAGGACATTTTTTTTTGGGTGTTAGTTCTAAAAGGTCGTGTAGGTCTTCACAGAACTGTTCAACTTCAGCTTCTTCAGCGTTACTGGTTGGGGCATAGACTTGGATTACTGTGATATTGAATGGTTTGCCTTGGAAACAAACAGAGATCATTCTGTCATATTTGAGATTGCATCCAAGTACTGCATTTCGAACTCTTTTGTTGACCATGATGGCTACTCCATTTCTTCTGGGGGATTCCTGCCCGCAGTAGTAAATATAATGGTCATCTGAGTTAAATTCACCCATTCCAGTCCATTTGAGTTCGCTGATTCCTAGAATGTCGACATTCACTCTTGCCATCTTTTGTTTGACCCTTCCAATTTGCCTTGATTTTACACAGAGGAACTGTACAAAAAGATCTTCACGACCCAAATAATCACGATGGTCTGATCACTCACCTAGAGCCAGACATCCTGGAATGTGAAGTCAAGTGGGCCTTAGAAAGCATCACTATGAACAAAGCTAGTGGAAGTGATGGAATTCCAGTTGAGCTATTCCAAATCCTGAAAGATGATGCTGTGAAAGTGCTGCACTCAATATGCCAGCACATTTGGAAAACTCAGCAGTGGCCACAGGACTGGAAAAGGTCAGTTTTCATTCCAATCCCAAAGAAAGGCAATGCCAAAGAATGCTCAAACTACCACACAATTGCACTCATCTCACACACTAGTGGAGTAATGCTCAAAATTCTCCAAGCCAGTCTTCAGCAATACATGAACCGTGAACTTCCTGATGTTCAAGCTAGCTTTAGAAAAGGCAGAGGAACCAGAGATCAAATTGCCAACATCTGCTGGATCATCAAAAAAGCAAGAGAGTTCCAGAAAAACATCTATTTCTGCTTTATTGACTATGCCAAAGCCTTTGACTGTGTGGATCACAATAAACTGTGGAAAATTCTGAAAGAGATGGGAATACCAGACCACCTGATCTGCCTCTTGAGAAATCTGTATGCAGGTCAGGAAGCAACAGTTAGAACTGGACATGTAACAACTGACTCTTTCCAAATAGGAAAAGGAATACGTCAAGGCTGTATATTGTCACCCTGTTTAGTTAACTTCTATGCAGAGTAGCTCATGAGAAACGCTGGACTGGAAGAAACACAAGCTGGAATCAAGATTGCCGGGAGAAATATCAATCACCTCAGATATGCGGATGACATCACCCTTATGGCTGAAAGTGAAGAGGAACTCAAAAGCCTCTTGATTAAAGTGAAAGTGGAGAGTGAAAAAGTTGGCTTAAAGCTCAACATTCAGAAAACGAAGATCATGGCATCCGGTCCCACCACTTCATGGGAAATAGATGGGGAAACAGTGGAAACAGTGTCAGACTTTATTTTTCTGGGCTCCAAAATCACTGCAGATGGTGACTGCAGCCATGAAATTAAAAGAGACCTACTCCTTGGAAGGAAAGTTATGACCAACCTAGATAGTATATTGAAAAGCAGAGACATTACTTTGCCAACAAAGGTCTGTCTAGTCAGTTGACTCTTTGCAACCCCGTGAATCGCAGCATGCCAGGCCTCCCTGTCCAGCACCAACTCCCGGAGCTCACTTAGACTCACATCCATCGAGTCAGCGATGCCATCCAGCCATCTCATCCTCTGTCGTCCCCTTCTCCTCCTGCCCCCAATCCCTCCCAGCATCAGTCTTTTCCAATGAGTCATTTCTTCGCATGAGGTGGCCAAAGTACTGGAGTTTCAGCTTTAGCATCACTCCTTCCAATGAAATCCCAGGGCTGATCTCCTTCAGAATGGACTGGTTGGATCTCCTTGCAGTCCAAGGGACTCTCAAGAGTCTAGCACTAATCACATTATAGTTTGTTGTTGTGTTGTTTATAATCTAGATTTTGAGATCCCCAGGCTGCAGGTATTTAGTTTTCTCATCTTTGAATTCTCATCCCTTAACTCCTAGAGAAAAGAACACTGAATGAATGAACGAGTTAGTTAACTGCTGAATGAATCTAATAGCAGTTAGTAGAGAATAGTGGCTTAACCCAAAAGGGTCACATTTTCTACAGAAAATTTTTAAAATGAGCTACTAAAACTTGGTCTGCTTTACATTATTAGTCTCCACTGACACAATGTCATCAACAAAATAATTCTCTCTACCTAGATGGATCAGTCTCACAGTGCCACCTCCCCCTCCAAGCAATTGATCCCAAATTGGCTTACTGGAATTTTCAGGGAATACCTGCTGGCAGCTGTTTGGGGATTGTCTCCTTTGTCAAATCCACCAGATGCCTCTTGTCGTCCCTTGATTTCTGCACAGCTTCCCTTCTCTTGAGGGTTTGAGGCTACTTGTGGTTTTTTTTTCTTTTGCACCTTCATTTATTGCCTTCTAGTTTTGTTGAACATGTTTCCCATGGGTTTTTGATTTTACTCTCTGGCTCTTTTGTCCATTTTCATACAGGTTTTCCAGAAGATCCAAAACCTTTGTTGTCCCTACTTCAGTCATCTTCCCAGACTCCCCCTCAGTATTTTCATTTTTCATCTTTGTCAACATGAAATCTGAGAATGGCATCTCATTGCTTTTAATTTTTTACTTGATATTTACTAAACCTGATAGTGATTTTACAATATTATGTATATATCGATTATCAGCCTTTTGAGAATTTTTTTTCTTTTGTATATGCCCTTTTCCTTAATATGTAAGAACTCTTAAGATATACATTTTAATTCTTGAGTATCACATAACGATAATAATGATGATATAATAATGATAATAATTTTTAACAGTGTGGTATTTATCATCTAAATTTATTTTGACATAATATAGTTTTAAGTGAATAAGTTTCTCAATTTTTTCTATGTTGTTTTTGGCTATATTTAGTGACCCATTGACACAACATTGTAAATTAACTATATTTCAATTAAAGAAAAATAAAACTAGAGAGACTCACTCACTAGTTGGTAAAGAGCTTGATAAGTTTTACTGATGAACAATATTTAATGAATGCCACTTCAGGATGAAAAAAATGAAATCTTGGAAAGCAGAGCATTTTCTTAATAGGAAATGGCCCCAAACAGTGTTATTCCTATTCATAGATGATTTCTACATATTCTTATCGATTAAACAAGCAATAACTAAGATTTTTGAAGTGCCTCATTATTTAAAGACTTCTTTCGTTTGTATAATTGGTGTCATGATAATTCGCATTCTTAGAAAAAGAATTGCCTAAAACCAGCAGCAGTGGGCTTGTTTTCCAAGTGCATTCTGCCTAATTATAAATCTCTCTTGTTAAGGGATCTGAAGGTCAGTATTCGTAACTACAGTACAGGAAAAAGAAAAAAAAAAACAGAATCATGGACAAACCAGTTAGAGACATTTGCCAGGAAATGGATTGTTTGCAGATTACTTGGCATAAAGCCCTGTGAAGAAGCAAATCTGCCCCCCACCTCTTCAGTCTACTTTTCTTGCTGTGCTCTGTTCCAAAGACGGAAACGTTTAGACACATTTGAACCATCAAAACGAGCAGTTTCTACTAATCTAAACCAAATCAGTTATAAAGACCAGATGATATTTAAATATTACCCATTTTCTCTACAGCTAACAAGATCTTTGTATTTTTTAAAGTATTATAGAAGATTACCCTTTTTTAAGATTTTCTCTGCTTGGTGTGAAGTTAAAAGTTTAAAAAAAGCTGTAAAGCACTTTTTATCCAACTTGGGGACTTACTTCTTAAAGAAGAGGTGTTTTTTTTTTTTTAATGTCTCTCTAAGTCAAAGTTATTAGTTCCTATGATGCTGCAATTCTAGTGAGTCAGAAACACACCGTATTTGGACTTTGAATTTTCCCTTCTCAATGGCTTCCTCTGTCCTTTTTTTTTCAAGCTGAACAAATGTAAAATATTTTAATCAAGTGAAAACAGACAAAATGTGACTCATTCTACTCGATTAGGGGTTGGCCTGCTGATGTCATCTCATTCTCTGCTGCCAAGTCATTCTAAGGGGAAAAATCCATCTAGAGGAGCTTGCATTTCACTGTAGGCACTAAAGCATTTTGTTTTAAACTCTTTATCTCCCTTTCCCTCTCTTTTTGGTTCCTTAAAAAAGAGTCTTGAATAATTTCATACTTAGCTTGTGTGTCATGCCATACACATTTCCTTTCATCCCCCATGTCTCCATTCCACTGCTTAATATATATTTCTTCTAAAAACTGTTGGCTATGTTTTATGTAGGAAAAAGAGCTATGAGATTTATATTTGGCAGCTTGAAAACTCAGCTCACTCTCTTTCCATAGCCTCCATTTCAGGACTGGCATTACTATCAATATCTGCTTTTCTTTCTTTTTTTTCATTAAAAATTATTTTTAATTGGAGGATAATTGCTTTATAATGTTGTGTTGGTTTCTGACATACAACGACATGAATCAGCCATAAGTATACATATGTCCCCTCCCTCTTGGTCTTTGCTCCCATCTCCCACCATTCCCTCCCTCTAGGTTGTCGCAGAGTACTAGATTGAGCTCCCTGAGTTATATAGCAACTTCCTACTAGTCATCTGTTTTACGTGTGGTAGTGTATATGTTTCAATTCTCCTCTCTCAGTTTGTCCCACCCTCTCCTCCCCGTTCTGTGTGTGTTCTTTATGTCCGCATCTCTTTCCTGCTCTGCAAACAGATTCATCAGTATCGTTTTTCTAGATTCCATATATATACAAGATATTTGTTCTTCTCTTTCTGACTTACTTCACTCTGTGTAACAGGCTCTAGGTTCATCCACATCACTACAGTTGACTTAAATTCATTATTTTAATGGCTGAGTAATACTCCCTTGTCTATACACCACAACTTCTTTTTTCCACTCATCTGTCAGTGGGCATTTAGGTCGCATCCATGTTCTGGCTGTTGTAAATAGTACTGAGAAAGGCAAATCAAAACTACAATGAAGTGTCACTTCACACTAGTCAGAACAGCCATCATCAAAAAATCTACAAACAGTAAACGCTGGAGATGGTGTGGAGAAAAAGGAACCCTCTTGCACTGTTGATAGGAATATAAATTGATACAGCCAGTATGCTGCTGCTGCTAAGTCACTTTAGTTAAAAACCTAGGAATAAAACTACCATATGACCCAGCAGTCCACTACTGGGCATATGCCCTGAGAAAACAATAATTGAAAAAGATGTATGTATCTCAGTATCTGCTTTTATAACTTCATCTAACATCTGTATTCTAAGAGCTCTGAAATCTTTACTTTTATGAAGCATTTAAAGGACCTGATCAAAGTCAACTTTCAACTGACATCACTCTTCAGATGTCCCACAAACATCTTTAATTCAAAATATCAAAATGGAATTAATTATTCCTACTGAGAACCCAAATCTGGTTTTTAAAATAATTTTTCATTGTTAATAGCTTCATCATTCACCCAATCTCCAAAACTAAGTCTCTGATGTCTTTTTAAACTCCCTCTCCATGATCCTTCCTGTTGAATAAGTGTTCAAATACTATTGCTTCCTTTTCAGAAAAAACTCAAGAATTCAATCCCTATTTAATTGTTCAAAGGAAGGACTTTGGGAACCAGGTTTAAATCCTGTCTCCACCCACTACTATCTATGTTACTTAGCCTGTTAAAACCTCTCTGGGTCTCAGTTTTCTTGTCTGTGAAAAGGAAAGAATCATGAGATCATAGAGATCATGAATTTAGAAGAGTACTTGGTATATTATAAGTACTCCATAAATATTAGTTATTATTAGTTTCATCATTATAATCTTCACAGCTTTACTGACTTACTTTATCTCTTGTTTAGAATATTGAAATGGTCTTTTAAGTAGTCTTCTAACTCCAGTTCTTAATCACTCAGTTTCCTTATCTAAGGAAAATGTGAGGGCTCAGTCAGAACAACTGAAGTTATACTAGGTATTTTAACAGGATTGGAAGGGTATTGAATAATAGTTATTAGAGAACTGAAAAAACAAAGAAGTAATCAGAGGAATAACTGCGGAAGCTGCTACCACTCCTAAGGCTGAGTGAAGAGAGGCCTCAGGCTGGGGTTTTCGGAAGCTGGATGATTAAGGGAAAAGCCCTGAGAAGAGGACTCAGGCTTGCAGGAAGGAACACCACCTGGAAAGTACTGGTATCTACCAAGGGGCCTCATGAGGAGAGCCTGGGAAAGTCAGAAGAAGCCTGAGTGCCATGGTGGGGTGACTGTGACAAAGCCACAAAGCGACCAGAAAGGAGAGAGTCCCTTGTCCCTCTCCCCAGTCTTCCAGTCCAGAGCCCTCCTGAAGAATCTAAAAGAACCAGATAGCAAAGGAGAGTTATTTGCAGAATCCCAAGCACTAGGCTCCCAGGAGAGAGTATAGAAGGATGGACTGGAGACGAGAGTCTAGAGCTTAATAACCAGTACAGTGTGCTTTTGAAAATACAACCTCCGCTCTGCACTTTGAAAACAATCAGCAGCCCCTTGCTACCTAAGGGACGGAGTTTTAGACTCCTCGATCTCCAGCCAAAATCCACTTCTTCCGCTCTTTCCCCCATCCTCCCTTTCCTCCCTTATTTCTGTCCTCAGCCCACCTCCTAACTTTCAGCTGCCTCTTCACCATGCCCTTTGCTGTGCAGTCGTTGATTCATTTCTTCTGAAACATTTAATTACTTCCATTGTGTTACTCTGTTACCTCTTCTGACTTTCTTTCATATTTTGACAAGATCTTGTCCATTCTTTTAGTCAGCTCTTCCATTAAACTGAGTTCTAGACAAAATTAATGATGTATTCCTCTGTACTTCCATAGATTATTGGTACATTCATTCAAATCAGGTGTGTATTGACTCTATATTATGTAATAGCCATTGTGCAAAGCATAGTGTATACAATGATGAACCAAATGCCCTTGGTCTTTGCTACATGGAGTTTCCTGAGGAAATTATTTTTGAACTTGGATTGGAGGAAACTGGGATTGATACATCCAAGAGAATTGATACAACTATTGTATAACCGAGCATGTAGGGTCAAAGTAAGGGCTAACTGGAAAAGTACATTTACACTCTCTAGCATACACATTGGAGAGGGCGATGGCACCCCACTCCAGTACTCTTGCTTGGAAAATCCCATGGACAGAAGAGCCTGGTAGGCTGCAGTCCATGCGGTTGCGAAGAGTCGGACACCACTGAGTGACTTCACTTTCACTTTTCACTTTCGTGCATTGGAGAAGGCAATGGCAACCCACTCCAGTGTTCTTGCCTGGAGAATCCTGGGGACCGGGAAGCCTGGTGGGCTGCCGTCTATGGGGTCGCACAGAGTCGGACACGACTGAAGCAACTTAGCAGCAGCAGCAGCAGCAGCAGCAGCAGCGCCATACACATTCTAATCACAGTCCTGGGAAGAGAGGAGAGGAAAGAGAAGAGACAGTTTCTAAATTTTTAATAGCTTAAACAATTAAAGGCTGAGTCATGGGAAATTGAGAGGATTAAAAGCAGAAACAATGAAAAAAACATTTCAAAAGGTGAATTAGAAACTGTTGAATGCTGCTGAGGTTTAATAAAATGAGCATGCAGACTTTTGCACTGGATTAAAATGACCTCATAGTGATCATAGGGAGATCTTTTTCAGTGAAGCAGTGGCACCAACACGTAGAATAAGAACAAGGGAGAGAAAATGGAGACAGCTAAATAACTTAAGAAGAATTTGACTTGAAGAACAAGACCCAGGGTACTTATTTTCTTGTGTTAAAGTTCTTTTCCAGTTTTTCTAACCAGCTACAGCATGTACTTTCTGCAGATACCTTACGTAACCTTACCACTTAGACCAGCAACTGGCACCGACTAGATGCTTGTTAAGGAGATGTGTGACTGATGAAGGTTATTAAAGGGGATTAATTAAAACTATAAAATAACAGAGTGTCTTAGTCTGTTTGGGCTGTTAATTACAAACTACCACAGATCAGGGAGCTTATAAACAACAGAAATTTATTTCTTACAGTTTTGGAGGCTGGAAATCTGAGATCGGTATGCTTGCCTGGTCATGGTCTGGTGAAGACCCCCTGCTGGGTCACAGACTGGTGACTAGGGATCACTCTGGGGCCTCTTATAAGGGGCTATTTTCATTCATGAGGGTTCCCTCATGACTTAAACATCTCTCCCAAACTCCACCAACAAATATCATCATGTTTAGGGTTAGGATTTCAGTATATGAATTTGGGGTGGTTAGGTTCATTCAGGGACTTCCCAGATGGCTCCGAGGTTAAAGAATCCACCTGCAATGCAGGAGAAATAAGAGATCTTCCCTAAATCGGGAAGATCCCCTGGAGGAGGGCATGGCAACCCACTCCGGTATTGTTGCCCGGAGAATCCCATGGACAGAGGAGGCTGTCTGACTACAGCCCATGGAGTTACAAAGAGCTGGACACGACTGAAGCAACTGAGCAAACACGCACGTATGCACATTCAGGTCATGGCACAGAGCAAGTTTTTGTGGCTTAGGTTTAGTAGAATAAAATACTAAAATACTAAAAGAATAGAATAGTAAAAAAGAATACTTTTTTTCCTAAGTTATTTTTGGCCTAAATTTGAAGATATGTTTCAATGATTCAAAAAAACTTTGCATGTTAAAAGTTAAGAATAGTAGAGGAATCAATGAGAAAATAAAGCCAATTTTTGAAAATAGCACAATGCCATAAACTTCACAGCTCTAATCCATATTCCTGTTGTTTAAGTTTGAAAAGTCCTAGGTGTACCCTAGTTTTATTCTGACTTAACATGTACAAGAAGATTTTGATCTGCAGTGATATTACTAGTTTCTTTCAACATGTATTCTCCACTGTTATAGGAGTAATAGGCATCTTAATTTTTGTCTTTAATTTGTGTGAAGTCCAAGGTTATGTTACAAAATAACTTTTGATACTTTAAAAAGTATACATTTGAATTATGTATAAAAAATATCTGCAATATTGCAAGTCAAGCTCAGTAACGTCTGACTCTTTGTGACCCCATGGACTATAGCTTACCAGGCTCCTCTGTCCATGAAATTCTCCAGGCAAGAATACTGAAATGGGTATTCCCTTATCCAGGGGATCTTCCCAAACCACGGATCAAACCTGGATCTCCTTCATTGCAGGCATATTCTTTATCCTCTGAGCCACCACGGGGGTCCCTCCAAGTTTAATATTTAATTGATGTTCTTACTGAATAGTTACAATTGCAATTCAAAACAAATTATCAGAGGCTATTTGGCCCAATTCTACACAAAACTGTCAAATAAATGATATTGTTATGAAAACCTTTCAGTGTTACCTTTCATAGCCTTGTTGTCCTGTGGTTCTTCTTCTCTTCTCTGTTTCCAAGTCTTAAATAACTTTCACAAAATTGCTGTCAGTGTGACTTTGTTGGGCAAATACTTTTTAAGTAAGTCATAAATGACGAATAAAGATTAGTGGTTTTTCTTCCCTTTCCAGTGGTTACTCAGGCTTGGTTCTACCCTTCATGTTTTTAACAGAGAGCCACCCCTTAGCTCAAAGGACTTTTATTCATCACAGGGTATATTTTAGAGAAGAAACTTCTTATTTCCTCACAAATCACAACATACAGGCAGCTACTATTTCTGCTCTGCGTGCAGCTGGCCTGGAGGGCATCACATCCAAGATAAAACCACATCTGCCTTTGGTCCAATCAAACTGGGTAGAGCGTCTTTAGGACCTAGGAGTGCTGTGACAGGTGAGGATGGTGGGATTTGGTCTGGGCCTCTGTACTTGTACTTCTTTGTTGAACCAACTCCCCCGAAGTTCCTTTCAGCATCTGTTTTAAGATTGGATGCTCTAACTCTTGCCATCTGCTTGTCTGGTTATAATCCCATCTCTGACGTTGACATATTTCTACCCCTTGCCCTTCCTATGGAGTCCATCATGAACTCACTTGAGCCAGCTCTTTCTCTATTAATTTCCCATTCTTGGTGTCATGTTGAGGCTCAGCATCTTGACGCACCTCATGTTATCCCTCCCCATGCCCTACTGTGGTCCTCTGCTCCCAGGCTCTGATGTGACATGTACATGGAATAATCATTGAAAAGTTTATTGTAGACTTAAGAGATGCTAACAGCAGTTTGGAAAAGGAAGGGAGTAATTACTCTTTACTTTAAATAATTCATTTTAGGAAATTGGAATTTTGGTGGGATAATATGATGTTGGTGCCATATTATTACTTCAAAATCCACCAATTTTTCTAATAAATGTGATACCCTGGTTCTTGCATATTATACAAATTTGTAAATCACCAAAAATGCTCATGACTTTTGCTAGCTAATGAATTATAGGTCCCTTTTTAAACATAGAGATCTTACTTCTAGGAACTGTAAGAAATTAAAATATGAGTGTGGAAAACTAACAATTATTGAAATCAACTGTTGGCCAGATATCTTTCTTACATGCAGTTATTTTACTAATTTTCATAATTTTTTCACAATATAGGAAACATTATCTCCATATTTTATGTAAGATAAGGGTATCTCTATAAGACACAGTTGGGTGGAAAATACAACATGAACATAGAAATCTAAGTCAAGGCCAAATGTAAACTGATTCAGTTCAGTTTTTTTACTAAGATCTAAATGTGGCCTTATTTCTTGGGAAATAGATGGGGAAACAGTGGAAACAGTATCAGACTTTATTTTTTGGGGCTCCAAAATCACTACAGATGGTGACTGCAGCCATGAAATTAAAAGACACTTACTCCTTGGAAGAAAAGTTATGACCAACCTAGATAGCATATTGAAAAGCAGAGATATTACTTTGCCAACAAAGGTCCGTCTAGTCAAGGCTATGGTTTTTCCAGTGGTCATGTATGGATGTGAGAGTTGGACTGTGAAGAAGGCCGAGTGCCGAAGAATTGATGCTTTTGAACTGTGGTGTTGGAGAAGACTCTTGAGAGTCCCTTGGACTGCAAGGAGATCCAACCAGTCCATTCTGAAGGAGATCAGCCCTGGGATTTCTTTGGAAGGAATGATGCTAAAGCTGAAACTCCAATACTTTGGCCACCTCATGCGAAGAGTTGGCTCATTGGAAAAGACTCTGATGCTGGGAGGGATTGGGGGCAAGAGGAGAAGGGGACGACAGAGGATGAGATGGCTGGATGGCATCACTGACTCGATGGACGTGAGTCTGAGTGAATTCTGGGAGTTGGTGATGGACAGGGAGGCCTGGCGTGCTGCGATTCATGGGGTTGCAAAGAGTTGGACACGACTGAGCGACTGAACTGAACTGAAATGTGGCCCAATGTCTCATTTAGAGACATAGTCTCCCACTGTAATTAAGAATGTGATTTGGAATTAGATTTCCTGGGTTCTATCCCTTTTCTTCTACTCATCAGCACTGAGGCTCTGAGTGTACCACTTAACATACTCAAGACTCAATTTTGTTATCTTTAAGTTAGGGATGGTAATGGTGAAGATGATAATATTTCCTTTCTTCCAGGATTGCCTGTGCCAATCAGATAATTCATGTAAAGCAGCTGGTGACTGGTATAGAGTAAACATAAAATAATTGTTGTTTCCTTAATTTGGACATTTTGGCTTTTAAAAAAATAGTTTTATTTTCATTTGGATAACAAAATAGGAAACAAAGAAAAGCTATATATTTCAGGTAGTTCAGTTCAGTCGCTCAGTCCTCTCTGACTCTTTGCAACACCATGGACTGCAGCATGCTAGGCTTCCCTGTCCCTCACAAACTCCCGGAGCTTGCTCAAACTCATGTCCATCAAGTCAGTGATGCCATCCAACCATCTAATCCTCTGCCATCCCCTTCTCCTCCTGCCTTCAATCTTTCCCAGCATCAGGGTCTTTACCAATGAGTCAGTTCTTCACATCAGGTGGCCCAAGTATTGGAGCTTCAGCTTCAGCATCAGTCCTTCCAACAAATATTCAAGACTGATTTCCTTTAGGATGGACTGGTTGGATCTCCTTACAGTCCAAGGGACTCTCAAGAGTCTTCTCCAAAACCACAGTTCAAAACCATCAATTTTTCAGCACTCAGTTGCTTTATGGTCCAACTCTCACATCCATTCATGATTACTGGCAAAACCATAGCTTTGACTACATGGACCTTTTCAGTAAGTAATGTCTCTACATTTTAATACGCTGTCTAGGTTGGTCATAGCTTTACTTCCAAGGAGCAAAGAGTCTGAATTTCATGGCTGCAGTCACCATCTGCAGTGATTTTGGAGCTCAAGGAAAGAAAGTCTCTCACTGTTTCCACTGTTTCTCCATCGATTTGCCATGAAGTGATGGAACCAGATGCCATGATCTTAGTTTTTTGAATTTTGAGTTTTAAAACAGTTTTTTCACTCTCCTTTTTCATTTTCATCAGGAAGCTGTTTAGTTCCTCTTCACTTTCTGCCATAAGGGTGGTGTCATCTGTATATCTGACGTTATTGATATTTCTCCTGGCAGTCTTGATTCCGGCTTGTGCTTCATCGAGCCTAGCATTTCTCATGATGTACTTTGCATATAAGTTAAATAAGCAGGGTGACAATATACAGCCTTGACATACTCCTTTTCATATTTGGAACCAGGCTGTTGTTCCATGTCCAGTCCTAACTGTTGCTTCCTGACCTGCCTACTGGTTTCTCAAGAGGCAGATCAGGTGGTCTGGTATTCCCATCTCTTTCAGAATTTTCCAGTTTGTGGTAATCCACAAAATCAAAGATTTTGGCATAGTCAATAAAGCAGATATAGATGTTTTTCTGGAACTCTCTTGCTTGTTCGATGACCCAATGGATGTTGGCAATTTGATCTCTGGTTCCTCTGACTTTTCTAAAATCAGCTTGAACATCTGAAAGTTCACGGTTCACATACTGCTGAAGCCTGGCTTGGAGGATTTTGAGCATTACTTTACTAGCGTGTGAGATGAGTGCAATTATGTGGTAGTTTGAGCATTCTTTGGCATTGCCTTTCTTTGGGACTGGAATGAAAATTGACCATTTCCAGTCCTGTGGCCACTGATGCATTTTACAAATTTGCTGGCACACTGAGTCAGCACTTTCACAGCATCATCTTTTAGGATTTGAAATAGCTCAACTATAATTCCATCTCCTCCACTAGCTTTGTTCATAGTGATGCTTCCTAAGACCCACTTGACTTCACATTCCAGGATGTCTGCCTCTAGGTGAGTGATCACACCATCATCATTATCTGGGTCATGAAGATCTTTTTTGTACAGTTCTTCTGTGTATTCTTGCCACCTCTTCTTAACATCTTATGCTTCTGTTAGGTCCATACCATTTATGTCCTTTATTGAGCCCTTTTTTGCATGAACTGTTCCCTTGGTATCTCTAATTTCCTTGAAGATATCTCTAGTCTTTCCCATTCTATTGTTTTCCTCTATTTCTTTGCACTGATCACTGGGGAAGACTTTCTTATCTCTCCTTGCTATTCTTTGGAACTCTGCATTCAGATGGGTATATCTTTCCTTTTCTCCTTTGCTTTTGGCTTCTCTTCCTTTCACAGCTATTTGTAAGGCCTCCTCAGACAGCCATTTTGCTTTTTTGCATTTCTTTTTTGGGGGTGGTCTTGATCCCTGTCTCCTGTACAATGTCATGAACCTCATTCCATAGATCATCAGGCACTCTGTCTATCAGATCTAGTCCCTTAAATCTATTTCTCACTTCCACTGTATAATCATAATGGATTTGATTTAGGTCATACCTGAATGGTCTAGTGGTTTTCCCTTCTTTCTTCAATTTAAGTCTGAATTTTGCAATAAGGAGTTCATGATCTAATCCACAGTCAGCTCCCAGTCTTGTTTTTGCTGACTGTATAGAGCTTCTCCATCTTTGGCTGCAAAGAATATAGTCAACCTGATTTCAGTGTTGACCATCTGGTGATGTCCATGTGTAGAATCTTCTCTTGTGTTGTTGGAAGAGGGTGTTTGCTATGATCAGTGCATTGTCTTGACAAAGCTGATAGCCTTTGCCCTGCTTCATTCTATACTCCAAGGCCAAATTTGCCTATTATCCCAGGTGTTTCTTTACTTCTTCTTCATTTCAGTCCCCTATAATGAAAAGGACATCTTTTTTGGGTGTTAATTCTAGAAGGTCTTGTAGGTCTTCATAGAATTGTTCAACTTCAGCTTCTTCAGCATTATTGGTCAGGATAGACTTCAATTTCCATGATATTGAATGGTTTGTTTTGTAAATGAACAGAGATCATTATGTCATTTTGAGATTGCATCCAAGTACTCATTTCTGACTGTTTTGTTGACTATGATAGCTACTCCATTTCTTCTAAGGGATTCTTGCCCACAGTAGTAGATATAATGGTCATCTGAGTTAAATTCACCCATTCCAGTCCATTTTAGTTCGCTGATTCCTAAAATGTCATTCACTCTTGCCATCTCCTGTTCGACCACTTCCAATTTACCTTAATGGACCTAACATTCCAGGTTCCTATGCAGTATTGCTCTTTACAGCATCAGACCTTTCTTCCATCACTAGTCACATCCACAACTGGGTGTTGTTTTTGCTTTGGCTCAATCTCTTCATTCTTCTGAGATAATTTCCCCACTGATCTCCAGTAGAATACTGGGCACCTATTGACCTGGGGAATTCATCTTTTAGTGTCCTATCTTCTTGCATTTTCATACTGTTCAAGGGGTTCTCAAGGCAGGAATACTGAAGTGGTTTGATATTCCCTTCTCCAGTGGACCACATTTTGTCAGAACTCTCCACCATGACCCACCCATGTTGGGTGGCCCTACACAGATTGGCTCATAGCTTCACTGCATTAGACAAGGCTGTGGTCCATGTGATTAGATCGGTTAGTTTTCTGTGATTGTGGTTTTCAGTCTGTCTGCCTTCTGATGGAGAAGGATAAGAGACTTATGAAAGCCCTTTGATGGGAGAGACAGACTAAGGGGGAAACTGGGTCTTGTTCTGATGGGCAGGTCCATGCTCAGTAAATCTTCAATTCAATATTCTGTTGATTGGTTGAGTTGTGCTCCCTGCCTACTATTTACCTGAGGCCAAACTATGGTGGAGGTAATGAAGATAATGGAGACCTCCTTCGAAAGATCCCATGCATGTACTGCTACACTCAGTGCCCCCAGCCCTGCAGCAGGCCACCACTGACCCACGCCTCCGCTGGAGACTCCTGGACACTACAGGCAAGTCTGGGTCAGTCTCTTGTGGTGACACTGCTCCTTTCTCCTTGGCCCTGGTGCACACAAGGTTCTGTCTGTGCCCTCCAAGAGTCTATTTCCCAGTCCTGTGTAAGTTCTGGCAGCTCTATGGCAGGGTTAATGGTGACCTCCTCCAAGAGGGCTTGTGCCATAACGAAGGCTGCTGCACCCAGAGCCCCTCTTCCTGTGGCAGTCCACTGCTGACCTGTACCTCCACAAGGAGACGCTCAAGCACAGCTCTGTCTCAGTCTCTGTGGGGTCCCTGGGTCCTGGTGCACACGAGGTTTGTTTGAGCCCTCTGAGCATCTCTGGGGGAAATGGGGTTTGATTCTAAATGTGAATTTGCCCCTCCTTCCATCTTCCTGGGGCTTCTCCTTTACCCTTAGGTGTGAGGTATCTCTTCATAGCTGTTCCAGTGCTTACCATCTTACTGGGATTCCTCTGACCTTGGATGTGGGGTATCTCTTCACAGCTGCTTGCTTCATGCAAAGATGGGCACAATAAAGGACAGAAATGGTGTGGACCTAACAGAAGCAGAAGATATTAAGAAGAGGTGGCAAGAATACACAAAATTATATAAAAAAGATCTTCATGACCCAGATAACCAAGATGGTGTGATCACTCACCTAGAGCCAGATAACCTGAAATGTGAAGTCAAGTGGGCCTTAGGAAGCATCACTATGAACAAACCTAGTGAAGGCGATGTAATTCTAGTTGAGCCATTTAAAATCCTAAAAGATGGTACTGTGAAAGTGCTGCACTCAATATGTCAGCAAATTTAGTAATTTCAGCAGTGGCCACAGGACTTAAAAAGGTCAGTTGTAATTCCAATCCCAAAGAAAGGCAATGCCAAAGAATGTTCAAAGTATTGCACAATTGTACTCATCTCACACACTAGCAAAGTAATGCTCAAATCCTCCAAGCCAGCCTTCAACAGTAAGTGAACTGTGAAATTCCAGATATTCAAGGTGGATTTAGAAAAGGCAGAGGAACCAGGGATCAAATTGCCAACATCCACTGGGTCATAGAAAAAGGAAGAGAGTTCCAGAAAAATATCTACTTCTGCTTTATTGACTATGCCAAAGCCTTTGACTGTGTGGATCACCATAAACTGTGGAAAATTCTGAAAGAGATGGGAATACCAGAATACCCGACTTGCCTCTTGAGAAACCAGTATGCAGGTCAGGAAGCAACAGTTAGGACTGGACATGGAACAACAGACTGGTTCCAAATTGAGAAAGGAGTATGTCAAGGCTGTATATTGTCACCCTGCTTATTTAACTTATATGCAGAGTACATCATGAGAAACGCTGGGCTGGATGAATCACAAGCTGGAATCAAGATTGCTGGGAGAAACACCAATAACCTTAGATATACAGATGACACCACCCTTATGGTAGAAATCGAGGAAGAACTAAGAGCCTCTTGATGAAAGTGAAAGAGGAGAGAGAAAACTTTGGCTTAACATTCAGAAAAGCAAAATCATGGCATCTGGTCCCATCACTTCATGGCAAATAGATGGGGAAACAATGGAAACAGTGAGAGGCTTTATTTTTGGGGGCTCCAAAATCACTGCAGATGGTGACTGCAGCCATGAAATTAAAAGACACTTACTCCCTGGAAGGAAAGTTAAGACCAACCTAGATAGCATACTAAAAATCAGAGACATTACTTTGCCAACAAATGTCTGTCTAGACAAAGCTGTGGTTTTTCCAGTAGTCATGTATGGATGTGAGAGTTGAACTATAAAGAAAACTGAGTTTGGAAGAATTGATGCTTTTGGACTGTGGTATTGGAGAAGACTCTTGAGAGTCCTTTTGGACTGCAAGGAGATCCAACCAGTCCATTCTGAAGGAGATCAGTCCTGGGTGTTCTTTGGAAGGAATGATGCTGAAGCTGAAGCTCCAATACTTTGGCCACCTCATGCAAAGAGTTGACTCATTGGAAAAGACCCTGATGCTGGGAAAGATTGAAGGCAGGAGGAGAAGGGGACGACAGAGGATGAGATGGTTGGAAGGCATCACTGACTTGATGGACAAGAGTTTGAGCAAGCTCTGGAAGTTTGTGATGGACAGGGAAGCTTGGCATGCTGCAGTCCGTGGGGTCACAAAGAGTCAGACACAACTTAGCGACTGAACTGAACTGAACTGACTGAAGGTGCTTCTTTTTCATTCTTGTTTTTGAAAATGTTAAAGTGAGCTTGATTTCTCCACAAGAATAGTATAATTTACTAAGTTGGAGAATTAAAGTGTGGTATGTGAAAATGCCTCAGTTTTCAGACAGGGGTAGTCCTGGGTCAAGTTCTCCAATATTATTCTCAATAATTTTTCAGTATTGCTTTTCAGAATGTCAGTGTAAGGTATTCCAGTTTTATTGAAATTTTCATACATATGTTTTATATATTCAGGTAAAACTCTTTTAGGCTAACGGGTCACGAGTTCCTCTGGAGTTTGCCGGTGTTACACTGGAGCAAAATAGTAAAAGTGGAACAAGGACTGTAGTCATGTAAGTAAGATGTGACCCTCAGTATTGAAGACTGAAGTACTATATTACAACTGACATGGTGACAAAAATGCTTATTACAGGCCACTTATTATACAAAAATTTAAAAATTACTTAGAATGGCACTCTGTTCTCTAAACTTGCTGATACACCATGACTTTGGATATTGTTTTATACCTGATTCAGCAGTTTTAGAAACACTGAAATACTCAGCATACAGCTGTGTTCCTATTTGCACAGACTTCACATCTGCCAAAGCAAATACTGGTCAGCTCCCTGTAATTCTACCATACCAAGAGAGTTTCTCCTGTATTTATGGGATGGGTGTGTTGATTGTAAGTTAGAGCTCTGGTGTTTGGTTCTTGACTACATTGTACTTAAGTTCATTCTAAGTTTTTTTGGTTGGAACTTGAAAGCAATGCCACTTTTAGATTTGGGAGGGTGCAAAGAAATAAGGCAGGACTATTATATTATGGTCATGCTATATCTTCATTACATGTCCTTGACTTGTACATATGTCTGAAGAACTCATATGTTCTCTTGTTTCCAAAATAAACCTTTAAAGACTCCATTTCAGATTTATAATCTGTACCAGTGGGAAGTTATTGAACTTGAATTTTATTTTTAGCATTTCTATGCCATTAGAGGAAAAATTATTTAGCAGAGAAGAGGCTTGGAATCTATCAGTAATAATATTGTTCTAGTAATTGAGCTGTTAGGCAAAACTTTTTTGTAGAAAAAACAATTTCATTTAAATATTGGTAAGTTTAGATGTACGTAAGTAATAAAATATGAATGATTGAACTTGATCTTGAGAAAAGATTAATGAGCTTTATGTCTCTGATTCAGGTTTCCCTTCCCCTCATCCACATTTCTACTTTCTGGCTGAATTTTCCACCAAAGGCAATAATTTTAATGATAACTCAAATTCATCATGCCCACCGTGAATGTAAAAATTTTAAATACCTAAATAGGATAAATAAAAAGCTGGATTTGGAATGAATAGAAGAGAGAGATGAGGAGAATAAGTGCAGGGAAAGAGTGGAGGATGGAATAACTTCTATTTATTCAAGTTGCAATAACTGAACAGGCCAAGAAGGCAGAGGTTTCATATTCAGAGGCTGTAGAAATCAATTGCTACAGATTTAAAATTAATGTGGTAGAAAAGTGAAAGCTACTGAGCAAAAGAACAAAAATGAGAGTAGTAGATATATGAGCATGTAAGGTAAATTTGTGATGGAGTTTTTATGAATATATGCTTTTAATATACTGTTAGTGATGGCTCCAGAGTTTATAATACACATTTTAAAATCAAGGCCAACCTTCACATGTAATATTAAACTTTACAACAGTACATTTCCAATTTTTCTTTGTCATCTTTTATGCTATTTTATCTTAGAGTTTACTTTTCCATATGCTATAATTGTTACTATAGTTGCTTTAGACATTCAGTTATATTTTAGGCAAAAAATAATAACATATATCTCTTATATTTACCATAATTTTAACTATTTCCAGAATTCTTCATTTCTTTGTGTAGACCCAAGTTTCTGTCATATTCCTTTTGCCTAAATAATTTTGTTTAACATTTCTTATATGCAGGGCTTCAAGTAACAAATTATCTCAGTTATTGTTTGTCTCAACTATACTTCTTTTCTATTCTAAAAGATATTTTTTCTGGATAAATAAGTTTTGGTTGACATTGTTTTTTCTTTCACTACTTTAAAAGCAATATTCCATTGTACTCATCTCACTCAATAGCAAAGTGATGCTAAAAATCCTCCAAGCCAGGCTTCAATAGTATATGAACTGTGAACTTCTAGATGTTCAAGCTGGAATTAGAAAAGGCAGAGGAACCTGAGATAAATTGCCAACATCCATTGGATCATCAAAAAAGTAAGAGAGTTCCAGAAAAATATCTACTTCTGTTTTATTGACTATGCCAAAGCCTCTGACTGTGTGGGTCACCACAAACTGTAAAATTCTAAAAGAGATGGGAATACCAGACCACCTTACCTGCCTATTGAGAAATCTGTATACAGGTCAGGAAGCAACAGTCAGAGATGGACATGGAACAACAAACTAGTTCCAAATCGGGAAAGGAGTCCATCAAGGCTGTATATTGTCACCCTGCTTATTCAACTTACATGCAGAGTACATCATGAGAAATGCTGGACTGGATGAAACACAAGCTGGAATCAAGATTGCTGGGAGAAATATCAATAACCTCAGATATACAGATGACACCACCCTTATGGCAGAAAGCGAAGAAGAACTAAAGAGTCCCTTGATGAAAGTGAAAGAGGAGAGTGAAAAAGTTGGCTTAAAACTCAACATTCAGAAAACTAAGATCATGGCATCTGGTCAAATAGATGGAGAAACAGTGGAAACAGTGAGAGACTATTTTTTGTGGCTCCAAAATCACTGCAGATGGTGACTGCAGCATTAAATTCAAAGATGCTTACTCCTTGGAAGAAAATTTATGACCAACCTAGACAGCATATTAAAAAGCAAAGACATTTCTTTGCCAACAAATGTCCGTCTAGTCAAAGCTATGGTTTTTCCAGTAGTCATGTATGGATGTGAGAGTTGGACTATAAAGAAAGCTGAGCACCGAAGAATTGATGCTTTTGAACTGTGGTGTTGGAGTAGACTCTTGAGAGTCCCTTGGACTGCAATGGGATCCAACCAGTCCATCCTAAAGGAAATCAGTCTTGAATATTTATTGGAAGGACTGATGTTCAAGCTGAAACTCCAATACTTTGGCTACCTGATGTGAAGAAGTGACTCATTTGAAAAGACCCTGATGCTGGGAAAGATTGAAGGCAGGAGGAGAAGGGGATGACAGAGGATGAGATGGTTGGATGGCATCACCTACTCAATGGACATGAGTTTGAGTAAACTCCAGGAGTTGTTGATGGAGAGGGAAGCCTGGCATGCTGCAGTCCATGGGGTGGCAAAGAGTTGGATACAACTGAGTGACTGAACTGAATTGAACTGAATGAACTTTTTCTTCCTACCTCAATATTCAGATCATCTTTAATATGGAAACTCAATAAGTCCACTAAGATATGATCTTGTGTTGATTGTTCAGTAACAACTTTTGTTATGATATATATATTCTTGTTCAAGATATGTATATATATGATATATATATTATATGTTCAGGATGTTCTCTTTATTAAAAATGCTTCTCCTCTCATATGTTTTGTGTACATTTTCTGTTCTCTTTTTTAAAATCAGGAGCACCAATTACATATATATTGGATCTCTGATTTCCTTAGTTTTACAATACCTATCATTGTCTTTACGTACTTTAGTAACTGTATTATCTTCCAGTTATTTTTGTGTTAGTGCATTTAACCTGTTCACTATCTTTTCTGTTTTCAGTAATATATATTCCATTGCTTTTGCTTTCACTAAGGCTTTTGTTTATATTTATCTTTGATTCCCTTTTTGAACACCTATAAACTCAGTCTTCATCTTCTATAGACATGTAACACTTGATCTCATAATTTATTATTAGTGTAATTTGTTAATAGAAATATCACATACTAATTTTACTGAGAGTCTGAAAAATTCTTTATTTGAACTATGGCTCTGTTTTTTTTCATGTGCCTTCCTATTCTTCCTCTTCTACCTTTTGCTTGCTTTCCTTTTCTCTTTTTATTTTTCCTTTCCTCTTTTTAGTTTCTGTGCTGGCATTAACAGGGCTAGGAATTTGCTGAAAGATAAAGTGTAGAAAGAAAAGTCGTGACAAAGAAACGAGCTGGCAGGGCCTGTGACTCTTGTTTGGATTTTTTTCTTGAGCACTCCTCCAAGGTACATCCTTACTCAGTTTTCAGCATCCATGAGATGGTAAGACTGACAGTGATGTTTGCAGTAAAGGTCTCCTTCCTGTTCCCCCATCCTTTCCCCACAGACTTTCTGAGCTTTGATCTGGTAAATGTTATAGATCATTTGATTAAATGCTATGCTACCACCTTGTGTAAATGTTATATATAATACAATAATTGAAAAAGGTAGAAATTATATGGCTAAATAATTATCTTGTGTTGATATTGTCTTGTAGCTGAGGGAATGGACTCTCGTCTTGCAGCTGAAGGTACTAGACTTTGAAACTCAGTTCTAACCACTGTCTTTGCCTGATTATACTTAACCATTCTAGTATTTGGTTTTCTTAACTTTGAACCTACTTCATACATGATGTTTGTATTAAATGATATTAATTCCCAAACAGCACTGAGTAGAATGCTTGGCACAAAGTATTCAATACATTTTATTATTATTGTTAGTAATTTGTATTTATTATATCCTTTTGCTTTCAACTACTCATTCTGTCTCACTTATAAATTTGTGAAATCCTTACCTACAAGTTGCTAAAGGAAAAACTTCCCGTAATCTCATCTGGATCACTTTTTCTTAGCCTTCTTTTTGTTTTTTTGTTTTTTGCCAATAGTCTGCTGTATCTAACACTTGGAAGAATTCTATTTTTGATAGATTGTGTATACCATGATCCTGGCAAGAAACAGATGAGATCCTCTGGGACGCAGTAGAGGATGATGAATGAAAACATTTACAACGGTGTGAGAAGGAAAGTATGTTCAACAACAAATGGTAAAGCACCCAAGACTTGTGTTTATCATCCTTGGGCCTGGATAAATAAAAGAAGAGAACAGTTTTTGGAACCTGAGGAAATGTTGCTTTAGGAAAAAGCTACCCCACAGGAATGTAGCCATTCTCTAACCACAGCCTGGCAGGCGGGGGCCAGGAGAATAAATACTCTGACCTCATTCTCTTCCTGCTTTCCAATCCCCTACTGTGCTTCCCAATGCCCAGACCATAACAGGCCAAGCCAGAGAATGAGGTTGTTGATGGAACTGTAAATGTCAGCCTCTTGGGACAAGCAGATGTATAGAAAGAGATGGAGAATGAATCTGATGGGGCAAAAGGAGAAAACCAAGTACATCTGTTGCTTTCTTTGGGAATTTATTCTATCAGAATAAATATTCTAACTGTAGACAAGTCTGTAGAACCATATCTGTACATAGTTTAGACTTTAAATTGAATAGTCTTTTTCACCTGACTTTTAGAGTTCTGGCTATAATTTTTAAATTAGCCACCCTACAGCTTTGTGTTTTGAAATAAAAGCAAACAAATATACCACCGTGGGTTGTTCTATATTTTAAAGAGAAGAGGAAAAAATTTGACTAAATGCTGCCTTAATAAATATTACTCTATAGATGGTTATGGCATTATCTCGTGTTTCATCTCCCTCGCTAACATTTACCAGCTAGTTTTACATTTAAGTTTTTAATGACCACCAATATGTGAATTATAAAAGTTTTTACTACATAAGAGTAGAATTAACAAAATACTCATTTTACTTTTTCATCAAGGGTCTGCTCAACAATTTGTATTTATAAGAACCCAACTCAAAAATGTTACAAAAAGAACTGGTCTCGATTCTGTTGAGTCATTGTCTATTGAAAAGATAGAACATCATGTAAAAACATGGTTTTAGAAAAGGAAGAATATTAATGTGGCTGAATGAAAGAATACGTCAATGAAGTAGTTGATGAATAAATTAGAAATTAGAATAGAATTGCTGTGAAAATAAAAATCAATAACTCTCTCTTGCTTTCCAACTTGGAATCTAAAAAAACGATTACTGCTGAAACAAAAAATTAGTTTATATCTCAAGTTGATAGATTGGTGGCTTAACATTGACTATCATTTCTTCTGCTTATTTATTAATATCACTTTTGTCTATCCCTCAAGAGGATGACTTATATATGTTCTACAACAGTAGGTAAAGGGTTGATTTTCAGACCTTTAATTTGTTTTCCATCTACTATTATAAAAGCAACTTCTGGATGATTAATTAACTTTTTAGACTTATCATTAATAGAATTATCTGATCAATGGCTCTAGTCAGCATGTGTTTCCCACTTGTCAACAAACCAACAAATAAAACTTCATACCTCCATCCATTTTTCTAGCAAATATTCTACCCAGCCTATCCTTTCTCCCTAGATTTTTCCAAAAAAGTGGTACCTTCCCCCACGTTTCCCTTTTGCTATCCACATTTCATCCACTTAAAGATGAGCTTCACACTGTTTAATTTTCATCAGATCTTTTGTTCATAATCAAATAATCACAGAGTGGTGGTAAAGAGGGGCTTCACACATGGCACTAGTGTTAAAGAACCCACCTGCCAATACAGGAAACATAAGAGACATGTGTTCGATTCCTGGATCAGGAAGATCCCTACACTCCAGTAGTTTTGCTTGGAAAATTCCATGGATAAAGGAGCCTGGCAGGCTACAGTATATGGGGTTGCAAAGAGTCGGACACGACTGAAGAGGCAGCATGCACCATGCATGGTGGTAAAAGATCTCACTTTACTCCAACAGCACTGCCAAAGATGAGTAACTGCCAGCCTAGATTCTGTGCTTGTAAGTGTATTCCTTATCTTTATGTCTATATATCTTTATCTTTATTGTATAAAGATAATATTTATATATTCAATCTCCATGTGGAAAATTGATGTTAAAGAATAATATACACATCTTCCAGGTAGGAGTGATATACTCCTAGATCTAAATATGTATTTTATTAAAGGTTAAATTTGCAGAATGAAAAATAACAAGGGCTTATGAGAAACTTGTGCTACATAAAAGAACAGTAATATGAAGCCTCTGGCTATACTGGTTTTCTCTGTTTCTTAACTATATCAAGCAGATCCTATCTTAATGCATTTGTATGAGTTTTTGCTGGAGTTTTCCACCTTTGAAGATTTTCATGGCTAGCTACTTTTTGTCATTTGGCTCTGAGTTTAAACATCGCTAGTAAACTAAATAAACCTAAATAAACATTCTTTTTAAACCAATTCAACAGCTTAAACATATCTATTCTTAACCACAATCAAGTATATACTTGTCTCCAGTGGCTTTATCTATCACACAGAAACAGAGAATCTTTCCAGGAACTCTTTCCACCTTTCTTTATTTATAATATCGTAAGTTGGGAAACAGCTTAATATCTGACAACAGGGGAATGACTAAACGAATTATAGATTAGATGTATGATAGAATATTACATAGTCGCTAAAAGGGCTGTTCACAGACACTAGGAAACCAGTAGGACATCAAGAGATTGCATGTAACATGCATTCGCAAATGACAGAAATTTGAAACAAATAGTGTGTTAAAAATTATTATATCAGGGTTTATTAAATGAAATCATTTTCTTTGTACTTTCTATATTTTCCATTTTCTAGGGATGGGGAAGTGTATGCTATGTTTAGTCTTGTGAACATGAAAATTACATACTATCTGAAAAATGTAGAAGAGAATTGGACATGCTTGGATCATGGTGTAGAGCAGTGTTTCCTGAACTTTTAGTTTGGTTTCAGGAGCCTTTTTCACTTGTATAATTATCAAGGACTCCAAATAGCATTTAGTAGTTTATACTTACTGATATTTACAATTTTAGAAGTTAAATCTCAGAAATTTTTAAAAAGTTATTAATTCATTGAAAACAATATATCCATTTTATGTTAACATCAAAGATGCAGGTTCGATGCACGATACTGGATGCTTGGGGCTGGTGCACTGGGACGACCCAGAGGGATCATACGGGGAGGGAGGAGGGTTCAGGATGGGGAACATGTGTATACCTGTGGCGGATTCATGTTGATATATGGCAAAACCAATACAATATTTTAAGGTTAAAAAATTTAAAAAAAAAGAAAAAAATAAAAATAAATGTCTCCCCTAAAAAAAATGTATACGTTATTATAAAACAACCATATTTAACAAAACAAGAACTTAATTAGATGAGTGGCATTATTTAAAATTATTGCAGATCTCATAAATATCTGGCTTAAGAAAATACAACAGATTCTCATATTTGTATCTGATTTCCATCTGTTGCCATGTTTTGCTATGGTTAAAGTATATTGAAAAACATGAACTCATACAGATATGTGATTGGAAAAAGGAAAGCTTCACAGACTTACTCTTACACTCTTACACCCCAACTCCCTAAATGTAGAAAGTCTTGGGAGCACCCGAGTATGTAGACCTTCCTCTGAGGTGGAAGAAGAATTGGAAGTCAGATCTGGGTTTGAGTCCTAAATAAGTGATGTATTTATTAGTTGTGTAATTCTGACATTTCATTTAACGCCACTGAACTAAATGTTATGGAGAAGGAAATGGCAACCCACTCCAGCGTTCTTGCCTGGAGAATCCCAGGGATGGCAGAGCCTGGTGGGCTGCCGTCTATGGGGTCGCACAGAGTCAGACACGACTGAAGCGACTTAGCAGCAGCAGCAGCAGCAACTAAATGTTATCTGTGAAATGAGATTCGTATTCCACTGTGTGGTTGAGAAAAGTCATTGTTGTGAAATTCCTTTGCATTGTCAAAATAAAGACTTGAGATACAACATATGTCATTTTCCTATTTTCTCTGCTTAATCAGATAGTAGTAGAAGTTATGTTTGTAGCTTTCATAGTCAAAGTGGTAAAGGAATAATATTTTAATTCTGTGCATTACTTCTACGCAAAAGGAAAATTTTTTTTTTCAGAAGGCTGTTGAACTGTCCCCCTCATTATTCTGTCCCCTCCTGTCTCTCCAAACTCTTGCTCTCCTCTTAGCTCATTCTATGAGATCAGTACTCAGTTGGAAGTTCTTTTTGAGTTTAGGCAGTCTAAAGGGAACCCTGCCAAACCAAGGAACATCGCATTGTTCACTTGTCTTGTCCTTTTACCCATTGAAAATATGCATTTAATGGCTAAAAATAGCTTTAGGATTCACTGTCCACTCCTAAATGAAGAAAGGGATAGTATTTTTCTTAAATGGTCTGTTTATATTTAATCATTCTTTAAGTGTATTAATAATGAGAATGATAGCTTATATTTTATTAATTTTTAGAATTTATAATGCTCATTCATGAATAGCCTCTGTGACAATACCTGGGAATATGAAGGGACTTCTACTACTTCATTTTGTAAATAAGAAACTGGGCTCTGATAATGTAGAGGGGTCCTTCTCAGGTCAAGAGGTTGATCAGAGATTGTCCCAGGACCAGGCTTGTGTTTCCCAAGGCCCAGTACTGCTGCTGATAATAGTCTATCAATTTTTTCAGAGATATCACACTTCAAGTTCTTAATGACACAAGATGAATTTTTGTAGTTTTCTTTTTTTTTTGTAATCTAAAATTACTTTGATTGTACTAGCTATTCGTTCCCTCTCTTCAAGATTTGGAATTTGAAATGGTATTTATCTTTCCAAATATTTTAAAGGAATAGTAACACTCACAGACAGATAAGATAGGGATCTTCAGATGTGTATTTTCTACTTCTCCTTGGTGTGTTGACTCAAGCTGCTGAAAAATCACTTTGGAGTAAGCTTAGATGAGATGAGGTTGCTATGTGAAAAACAATTCAAGTTTATGTATGGTTACTGATTCATGCATTTTTTCTTGAACTATGTCTTCTTTTGGAAGCTAAGATATGGGTGTGGTTCTACAAGAAACAAAACCATGCAAAGAATTAGAAATGTTTTTTATTTTTGCTACAAGACTAAAGATGTGAGGATATTATCAATGTCTTTCTGTACTTCTCGAATGACAGAGAGTTCTGCAGAATCCAGTACAGTAGTTTATTAGTTTAGGGAAATCATTTTAAAAATCCCTATACCCTGAAATATAATAATTACCATAGATGTTATTTTGAAATACTAAATAGACTTTTAAAAGATAAAGGTATTTTTAAGGTTGGGATTTATTGCAGCTGGCTTTTAAATATTTTTGGGCTCATCTTCCTATTTCTTTTACTGTAAATACCTTATACTTTTAAAATATCAAGTTTTCAGAGAAGGAAAAATATTGTATGGCATCTCTTATATATAGAATCTAAAGAGTAATGATACAAATGGACTTATTTACAAAACAGAAACCAACTCATAGTCTTAGAAAATGAACACAAATGCCAAGGGTAGGATGGGTGGAAGAGGTAGTTTGGGAGTTTGGAATCGACATGTACACACTGCTATATTTAAAATGGATAATCATCAAGGACTTACTGTATAGCAGAGGGAAATCTGCTGAATGTTATGTGACAGCCTGGATTGGGCAGGTAGTTTGGGGGAGAATGGATACATGTATATGTATGGCTGAGTCTGTTTGCTATCTACCTGAAACTATCACAGTGTTGTTAATCGGCTATACATCAATATAAATTAAAAGGTTTAAAAAATAAAATATTAAGTTTTACTAATAATATTTTAAGTATAAGTTAATGTGTTTTACTTTAATACTTCACACTTTTAAAAACACCGAGTTTTTATTCCTTCCTTTGTACTGTTAAGTGGCTTCTGATTTAAATCTGCTAGATTACTATCAGATTCTCTAAGTCACTTGAGTGTTCTCTGTATCTTCCCTAACCTCCCTTCAGTCAATCTTTGTTGAAGCATTATTCATTCTTTGATGCTCTGCTTAAATTCCATCACATCCATGGGCTCTTTCCCAGATTCCTTGCAATTCTGTCCTTCTGCCCCTCTCTGTTCTTCCATTGCTCTGTGCACTTTTACAATACAAAACTCATGCCAATATCATGTGGGTTATATCAATAGATACCAGGGCTTATGTCTATTACCACCAAACCAGGTAAGGCCATGGAGGACCCAGACTAGGTGCTAAATATATTTGCGTCCTCAAAGTAATTTCCTGAAAAATGTACCTTATATTGGTGCTATATATATTTGCATCCTCAAAATAATTTCCTGACAAATGTGTCTTATATTGAATTGCATATATCCTCTGAAGCCAGAACCTCCTCTTCCCTAAGTAAGTAGAATGAACATATTAGGATGGGCAAGGTATACTGCTCATGCTTCAGCAGTACAGTGACTTATTAACTCCCCCTGTTACTGCTGATTTCCATGTCACAGATAACTGAAGTAATTTTTAGAGTTTTTAACAGATTCATAAAAATTGAGCAGAATCCAGAATAAATTTAGTCAAGTAGTGCATTGTGGCTTTTGGAGACAACTGATGGGCCTTAGAGATTCACTACAAGATGTGAATTAATAAATGATCTTTTCTTACAAATAAATGTGTATAAAATTAATGCTAACTAGTGTAACAGGAAGGGAAATGGCCAAATGTTCTAAGCGTCCCTTGATTGTTTTAGCTATATATTTATGGAGAAAGGACTTCTAATGTCCCAGGAACAATTTTCTGGATTCCTCTCATTCCAAAATCATGGAAGTGGAGATGATACTGAAAGAGAAGACAAGGCACATTTATAAAATTTCACTCATTCAATAGTATCTTATGATTGCAATTATTCCAGGGAAAACAAAAGTAAGTCTTTGTAAAACAGAAAATGAGATCCATGTGTTCCTTCTAATCTCATGAGACGATATCACTCACATACTTAAAAAATAAAAATAAAACATTATTCAACTGGTGAGTGAAACTTACGTTGGTATTTTCTATATATTAGGAATAATGACCCATTTTTTGGCAGTAAGTGATCACAGGAGGCTATGATTTTCTTATCCTTGGGTGTTCAGGACTCAAATTTATGTGGCTGCAATAACTCAAGAACATATTAAAAGTCAAGCTTGTAAATTGTTCTCTTGCCAACTCTTTGGATATGTGTGCAGATATCTAAATATTTTAATTAAATAGTAATTAAGGCAATACGTGATAAATATGTAGAATGCTCCTGATTTCTAAGGCATATTGTCAGTGAGCCACTGGGTCCTTGTGGTGTTTTGAAGACTGAAAAACTTGGATACAGAGTGACTAATTTTAATAATTAAGACTTTAATACTGCAGTCAGAGCCTATCTTAATTTATACTTGTAAATTCATTTCAAAGTAACTTGTTAATTACTTGGAGATATTCAAACAAATATTGTAATCTAAAAGTGTCATATGTTTTTAATCAATATATTTCAGCTTTTCCATGATTATTAAAGTACTTGCATATGACAAATAGTTGTGATAGTAGAGACTGTGAGCAGAAGTTTGGCCATTTCCCATTTGATATATGCACATTGGAAAGAGGGAGTTAGGGATGAATTTTTTATTGCTCATAGATTGTCTAAAAGTGCTTTAAAAATTGGCATCAAATACTTCTGACATATTGACAACTGATGTAATTTTTGGTGTAGTTATTTTTCATATTCAAATTCTGCACACAAATGTAAAACATCAAGCAAAATTATAGCGTAAATCACACTTGAAATGGCAGGCTATATAAAATGCTATATTTTATCAAGTAGCCAATTTTACAAAAATTTCTTTTATGACCTCTCAAAGCAGAGAATTCCATAGCTCTTTAAAACAAAAATGAAGTTATAAAAGGGTCTGAAGGGTAGTTTGCCCCAAGCAAGGAAAATGTAGAATATTAAGCAAAATATTGATGGAGGTATGAAGTGTGATAAAATGTATTACTTTGATTACTTTGCTTTCTGCTGCCCTCTCCATACCAAGGACCAATTTCCCAGACTTCTGATCTCCACATAATTGTTAACTGAACAGTATAAGAACTCAAAAGCCTTATGGGCTGAAAGAGTCCTTATTTTGTTGAGAAACAACTTGGGACTCTCAGGCCTTTAATTTTCTCAAAACAGTATATGGAGCATGGCAAGCTCATTTGGTACAAGTGGCCTTTGGTGTCCTTGAATTTCTGGACAATTTCCCCTTTGTAGCTTGTATGTACTCCTGCCATCTAACAAGTTTCCCTTAGGGGAGCCCTGACTCATAGACTCTCATTTTAGCTACAGAGAATTGTCTATTCCAATTCAAACAATCATCCACATTATAGGATTTATTAGGCTTACTAAATAATGGATTAATACAATTATGTAAAGTTTAAAAATAAAATAAAATTAAAAAAAATAATGGATTAATGGTTAAGAATGAGGGTCAAATTTTAAAAATGTGAACATAGTTCTTTAAAAATAAGGAATGAATTACTGATACATGAATGAATCAGGACCAGATACAAAAGTATGCATATGTCTGATTCCACTTACATAATGTTCTAGAAAAGCAAAGCTATGGGAATGGAAGTCAGATCAGTGGTGCCAGGAGTAGGGTTGGGAGGAGAAGGTTGAATTCACAAGTGGAGGCACTTTTGGGGGTGAAAAAAATGTCCTCTAGGTGGTGATGGTAGTTATACAACTGTATACCTTTGTCATACTTAAAGATCTGTACATCTAAAATGGTGAATTTTACTCTGTCTAAAATATACCTTAATAAACATAACACAGTTACCTTTTTTTTTTTTTTTTTGGTGGTGAGAACAATTAAGACCTACTCTCTTATGCTATCTTCCTACTTAGTAAAATGAAATTATATTATAGTTCAATTATCATGAAGTACAAGATCTAGACTGCTAGGATTTAGAAACCATTTTATAACTATTGTTTGCATTGTCTAAAAAGTCACTTAATCTCACTGAATCCCAGTGTAAAATGGGAATGATTATCCTGCTCATTTCACTGGGTTTTTGTTAGTCTCAAAGCATATGCACTCAAAGAGTATGTAAACAGTTAGGTGCTATATGAGCTAACATTATTTGCTAGATCATTTTATGGTTTTCATTTACAGGTCTCTCCATAGCTTCTAAATGTGACCATTGATTGTCTTAAGAGATAAGAAAATATTTTAAAATTTAAAATTGCAAACTTCTTAAAATCTGACTTATTCTAAAATATAAAGATCCAGATTAAAATGAAAGTTCAGATTTTAAGAAGTTAAAAAAGACAACATTCCTTATTATGCCTACCTATAAAAAATTACATTTTTAATACAAATATTCAGATAGAGCTAACCTTTATTTATAGAGTTTGAATATAGATAGCATTTATAATTAAATAATTGATTCATATATTTGTTTACTTGAAAAGCTATTATGCTAAAGACTTTTTGAAAGATTCTCTAAGTGTTGTCATTTGTTTTAAAAAAATCAGTGATGGAGCTTAAGCTAAAGAAACAATTATCATATAATTTCTTTGCACCACATGTCCTTAAGAGAAAAGGCTGTGAAAAGAGAGTTCCATCCAGGACCTAGCCCTTTCTTGACTAGTATGTCATTTCTTGACTAGTTTAGTATGACTTGACACAAGTTATTTAGCTTCTGTGAGCCTCAATATCTTTCCTTCATTTGTAAAACCGAGAAAATAATAGGACTAATTCCACAGTATTGATATGATGATTAAGTTGATGAGTCCATACAAAGTACTTACATAGTACTTGACCCATAATAAATACTTAATATGGTCTTCCCGGTGGCTCAAACAGTAAAGAATCTGACTGAGGTGGGAGACACGGGTTTGATCCCTGGGTCAGGAAAATCCCCTGGAGAAAGAAATGGCAACCCACTCCAGTATTCTTGTTTGGGAAATCCCATGGACAGAGGAGCCTGGTGGGCTACAGCCCATGGGATTGCAAAAGAGTCGGACACAACTTAGAGACTAAACAACAACAACAAATATAAATAACCAGACAATGAGCATAATCTTAAGGCACTTTCAGTCTGACAGGGAGAACAGACATGTAAATATTGTGTAAGGTTAGGGAGGGCCCTGGGCTTCCCTGGTGGCTCAGATGGTGAAGGATCCGCCTGCAGTGAGGGAGACCTGGGTTCAGTCCCTGGGTTGAGAAGATCCCTTGGTGGAGAGCATGGCAGCCCACTCCAGTATTCTTGCCTGGAGAATCCCCACGGACAGAGGAGCCTGGCGGGCAGTCCATGGGGTTGCAGAGAGGCAGACATGACTGAGCGACTGAGCACAGCACAGCACAGGAAGAAACATACAGAACACGCTGGTCAGCTCTATGAAGGAAAAGGCCGGTTTGTCGGGGGACCAACACTTGAGCTTTGCTGGCTCTATCATGCACTTAGTTGGCAGAAGTTTCCTCTTCAAATTCGTACTTCAACTTCTTATAACTCATTAGGAATTTTATTTCCAGAATATATTCTGAATTTTTCTGCTTCTTTCTATTTCCATCATCTCTCATTTGGACTAAAAGTGTTTCCTAACCTGTGTCCCCGCTTCCGTTCTTGCTTTGCTATGATACAGTTCTCACAAGCCATTCAGATTTTTTTTTTTAAATCAGTAAATTAAAAAATCAGTAAATTAGAGAACACCATTCCTTTGTTTAAAACCCGTCATTGGATTCTCATTGCATATAGAAAAAAAAATCTATACTCTTACACATGACCTACTTTACAGTAGGTACTTTACAGTAAGGTACACAGACCTTATCTCCAACCTTACATCGTATCAGGCTGGTCATAATAATTTTCTTTTATTCTTTCACACTCAAAGTTTATTCCCATCTTTGGAAAGAGGAATTATAGCCTCCCAAAGATGTCCATGTCCTGGTGTCTAGAACCTGTGACTGTGTTACTTTACACGTCAAAAATGATTTTGTGATATATGATTAAGGATATTGAGATGGGGAAATTGTTCTGGATTGTTCAGATAGAACCAATGCAGTCATACGTATTATTACAAGCAGAGAACCTTTCCTGGCAATGGTCAGAGAAAGAGATGTAACCCCAAAAGTAGCGTCAGAGAGACTGTACGTTGCTGGCTTGAAGATGAGACAAGGCCGTGAGAATGCAGGTGATCTCCGGAAGCTTGGAAAGGTAGAGACAGGGGTTCATCCCTAGATCCTCTGAAAAAGGGCACAGTCTTGTTGACACCTTGATTTTCTCTTAATGAGACCTAGGCTTCTGACCTATAGAACAGTAAGCTGATACATTTGTGTTCTTTTAAGCCACTACCTTTGTGCTAACTTTTATGGCAGCCGTAGAAAACTACTACATCATTCCAAGCCACTCGCACTGGCTGTCCCCTCTGCGTGGAATGCCATTTTCCTCATAACTCTCCAGGGATAGATCCTTTTCCAATTTTAGGTCTCAGATTCATTGTTATCTCCAAAAGGGGTTTACTCTTATGGCCTTATCTGCAGCATCCTTTCCACTCCTGACTCCTGAGCAACTCTAAACAACACACTGTTTATTTCCTTCATGGCGTATCACTGTCTGGAATCACCTTGCTTGCTCACTTATTTTTTGCCGTTTTAAGCTTTGTAGCATCAGAGACCCTGTCTGTGTTGTTCATAGCTCTACTGCAGACCTTGTTTGTGTTGTTCACACTGTATCCTTTGGCAAATAATATACAATCAACAAATAGTTGTTGAATGAGAAAATAAACCTGGGAGGTGGTTATTTCAGGCAAAAGTCAGAGCCTGAATAAATCTGGAGGTGTGAAACTGCTTATGTTCCTGGGAAAGCCTGTGTTTCCAATGGCTGAAGCCAAAAGAGGAAAGCAGAGGAAGATGGAGACCAAGAGCTAGGCATTTTCCTTCTCCTCTTTTATTATTATTTTAAATATTAGGTTGCTACTTCATGTAATTATTTAGGAATTAACAAGTATAAAATAGAGACTCATAGAGAATGAACTAATGTTTACCTGTGGGGAGAGGGAGGGAGGGGCTACACAGGAGTAGGGAATTAAGAGATACAAACTATGTATAAAATAAGCTGCAAGGATATATTGTACAGCACGGGGAATATAGCCAATATTTTATAATAACTTTAAATGGAGTATTATGTATAAAAATATTGAATTCCTGTTGTACACCTGAAACTAACATAATATTGTCAATAAACTACATTAAAAAAATTCAAACGCATAACAAAGCTAACAAGACCCAGTGAACAATTGTGTGTGGGCTGAGTGGAGAAGGAAGAGTGTCCTCTGTGTCTTATCTTGGGACGAGGATAATTGTGGTAGTGCTAACTGGTATAAAGAACAATGCGAAATCATGATTTGTCTCATTCTGGACTTGGAGCTATATGGACTTGTCCAGAAGGAGATGTTCAGTGCAAGTACTTAGGGTCTGAAACTTGACTGGAAGTTATTAGGATGTAAATAGACACAAAGTCAAGGGATCTAATAATTAACAGATAAAGACAATAGGCAAGGAGAGAAAAAAGCTGATAATACAGCACTAGAAAGCACAGTAACTTTCTGAGAGGGACTGGCAAAGGAAATTGGACCCCAAAAGCAGAGGAGTAGAAGTAGTATCTGGGGCCAGGAAGCCATGGTGAGGAAAATTTCAGAAAGGAGGGAGTAGTCTGAATATCACACACTACATGAGGACAGAGGAAAAACCTTTGGATTGATCAACAAAGGGGTGAAAAGTGAAAGTGAAGTCGCTCAGTCGTGCCTTACTCTTTGCGACCCCATGGACAGTAGCCTGCACCAAGCTCCTCCGTTCATGGGATTTTCTAGGCAAGAGTACTGGAGTGGGTTGCCATTTCCTTCTCCAGGGAATCTCCCCAATCCAGGGATCAAACCCAGGTCTCCCGCATTGTAGACAGACGCTTTATCGTCTGAGCCACCAGGGAAGTCCAGCAAAGGGGTACTGGTGTCTTTTGCAGAGCTGGTAATGATATCCTGACGCACAGGTCAAGTATAAGCAGGAGAGGACCGAGAGGAAAAAAAAAAAGATGGTAGAAGATGTGGAGTTAAAGGAAACTTCTGGTTTTTTGTTTCTCTTTTGAAGAAATTGAGGAAGACACATAGTAATGTCTTGAAGGACATGTAAAGAGAAGGGATAAAGAGAGCAGAGGGAGGGATTAAGCCTGCAGGGTGCTGAGACACCTGAGATTGGAAGTGTTGGTGGCAAGTAGATCAAATGGCGGGGCTTCCCTGGTAGCTCAGATCCTAAAGGATCCGCTTGCAGTACAGGAGACTCCAGTTTGATTCCTGGGTTGGGAAGATCCCCTGGAGAAAGGATAGGCTACCCACTCCAATATTCTTGGGCTTCCCTGGTAGTTTAGATGGTAAAGAATCTGCCTGCAATGTGGGAGACCTGGGCTCAGTCCCTGGCTTGGGAAGATCTCCTGGAGCAGGGCATGGAAACCCATGTCAGTATTCTTGCCTGGAGAATCCCTATGGACAGAGGAACTTGGTGGGCTACAGTCCATGGGGTCGTGAAGAGTTGGATATGACTGAGCGACTAAGCACAGCACAGTACAGATCAGGTGGCTCAGTGATAAATAACTTGCCTGCCAGGCAGGTGACGTGGATCTGATCCCTGAGCCAGGAAGATCCCCTGGTGAAGGGAATGGCATCCCACTTGAGTATGCTTACCTTGGAAAATCCCATGGATAGAGGAGTCTCGCAGGCCACAGTCCGTGGGGTTACAAAAGAGTTGGAGTTGGACTTAGTGACTAAATATCAGCAGCAGATCTAAAATCTAGAAAGTGGTGAGAACACTCATTTTTAGAGTAATAGAATACTGAATCTACCACTTATTACCAGCAAACTTAGCAAACTTGAAACTTCTTTGAAGCATAATCCTGTCATACATGACTTGAGAAAAATAATAAATACCTTTCAGTGTTTCTGCGAAAAATTGGACTAGTAAAAATTCACCCACTAGGCACATATTATTATAATATACACAATTCACTGGAATTGTGACAGATACCTGAGCTCTCCACTCAAGCACTGAGGCCTAGAATCAGTTCTTTGGGGACCAAGAAATGGTCAAGTCTTCCTGAATTCAGCCACATCTATTAAACAGACACACCTGGTCAACACCTGTATACGTTTCACTTTTTTCCAAATTTTAATGTAGAACCTAAAGCCAACCATAGAAGAATAGCCCAGGTCACAAACTTACAAAGATAAGAGATAATGCTAATTTATCTCAGTTCTCCTGAAAATATTTGCTTGGTCCCTATTGTAACATGTGATTTTGATTTTGGTATGATGGGAAGAGGAGACTGAAGCTGGAGGAAACTAGGAGAGGTTGCTTTGGACTTTTAATCACTTTTATAAAAACTGTGCTTACATTTAAATGGAAAATAGCTGTATTGTTATGCTGATGATATCTGTTTTACTAACAGATATTGAGATGCAAGCACAGAGTGTTCATGGACACTGACTCTGCTACAAGTCCTGTTACCATCTCTGTGCCATCAGCACCTAAAATACTTTATGAGAACTGCAGAGTCTCCATAAATGTCCTTAGTCTCTGTGGCTCAGTAAAGATTCCACACAAGATGCCTGAAAACTGGGCCAACCCTTTAGTATTGTGGTGTTGGTGTCTCAAGATGGTTTCAAAGTAGAATAGAAGTGGGAAGCATGTGGAGTAGTTTTTTTTTTTCTCTGCATTTTCCACTTATTCTTTTTGAATATTTGGCAAAGTGTTTTTCAAGTCCTGGCCTCTCTCAGATATTCTAGTTAGAATTAGCTGAAGGCTGGCTTTTCGATCCTTACGCAATGCATTCATTTAAGTGGAAGCAGGGCCCTGTGTTCAGTGTGGTGGTGCCAGAGCAATTGAAACGGGACAGGTCGAAGTGAAAAGTTAGACTGTGGGGTATAGCTGCATTCCATATATTCCTCTGGAATACTTCTCCAGAGATTATAGCTCCAAAGGGAAAATGCAAAGGTTCTTGGATTTATTCTACAAAAAAAAGTAAGGATAATGGATTAATTGCCTAATCTTACCCTATAATCTCTCCTTTCCCTGAATTTCTGCTGGGTCTAATGTATATGCTCTGGCTTATGGTTCTTGCTTTACGTAAATCTTTTTTCTTAGTGTCTACATGTGTTCCTTGGAGACAGTGGGCATGCCTTTCACTTATTTTGTGTCATCCTCTCCCTCCAATGCTTAGCACAATGCAGGGTTCCTGGTCATTGCTGAGTAATTTTAAACCACTGACTCACCTGTGTTGTGTAGCACAGCCATTCGCATTCTGCGTGGACTCGAGGTAGCAAATCTACTAGATTATGTGGAACTCTCTGAGGTCATTAAGATCTTGGCAAGCACGAGTGTGCCACAAAAACTCATGAACAGTGCTCTTGAATGACATGTACAACTGGAACTACCAAATTCCCTGCAGAGCTAGTTTAGGGGCAATAAGACCACTGTAACTACTTTTAGGTAGTTCTTTGCAGCTTGAAACTTAGTTAATAATGTATTACTCATTTTAATGCCACTAAACTCTGTCCTCTGATCAGAGCAAAGCTCTGTTCTCAAATGAGAAAATTGGAGTGCACAGAGATAAAGGGCGTAGTGTTTACAAAATGGGTGAGTGGCAGAGCTGATGTCTGAAGCAAGACTTTCTGCATCCAAATACAGTGTCCTTCCCATCCCTCTACACTGACAAAGTGGACTGCTTTTCCGCATAATAAAACTCTCTGGGACAAGAAGGAGATGCAGATGTATTTCCCTAAATAAGAGAGATGGAGCGATAAGGAGATGATCTTAATCCCAAGTATGATGCATTTGTCTAAAATAATTTATTCACCTGGACATTTAATGGTCCTGTTCCAGAATCTGGGAAAAGAAACAGAATGTAGCAAAGGGACAAGAATAAGTCCTCCTTAGTAAAAAAGAAAGGGTTAAAATTTGACCCTTTGAAAGTTTAACGTGGGTAGTTTAAGGTTTAATTATCTAGATACCAAAAACTAGGCTGAAAGGCTGTGTTTCCTTCCTGATGTCTTTTCAGCTTATAGGGGAAAAGTGAAAGGGTGTGTGTCTGGGGGAAGGGTTAGGGAGGGAAGAATAAGACTCTTTCCTTCTAACAGGCTTTCTTTAAAAAAAAGAAAAAGAAAAGGAAAGAGAAACAAACGTTTGCTACTGTGATTAAGCCACATTTATGTTTAAAACATAAATGAAATAGGGACAGTTCAAGGCACAGGGGCTTGTGTTCTGATTTGGTTGTTTACCATCAATCAGACCGTTGCTTGGCAGACACTGGATGGTTATGAGCCTGAACAAGCTGAAAAGGGGCAGGAAAAGAAGTGGAGGCAGCATTCTTCCTATTTAAAGCTGCATCGCTTGAAAAAAGTTTTCGCAGACTGTGCTGGAGCCGGTGCTGAAAAAGGGGGTTTGCAGAGGCTGCCCTGGGGCTGGGGCTGGTGCTGAAAGAAGAGCCCGCAGCTGACTTCATGGTGCTACAATAACCTTAGAATATACTTTTAACTCCCAGGAGGACCCACATGTCTAATATTTAGACATGATGGCAAACTGGGTGGAAGCAAGACCTCTGCTCATTCTTACTGTTTTATTAGGGCAATTCGTCTCAATAAAAGCCCAGGAAGAAGACGAGGATGGTAAGTTTGCCGTTTGCTTTCCTCCTGGTGTTTATTGCACGGTTTGGGAAATGGGTGGAATATTAAACCTCAGGAAGAGCATGAAGAGGAGGTTCTGGTTTGAAGTTGAGAAGGGGGCTGACAGATTTGCACCTGGAAAACGGCTCGGAAGACATTCGGGGACATTTGTAAATCCGGAGCTTCTACATGTGCCGTTCGAAGAGTACACTACTGAACTCTTTTTGGGAAAGCCTGGGATAAGTCCTTTTCCCTGAATGTGGAGAGTGGGAAGTTTAAAAGAAAAGGAGAGTGCTTAAAACGGAGGGCTAGAGACACTCTTAGAGGAGGTCTGTTCTGTGGGCTAGAGTTCTCAGAGCAAGGAAAAGTCGCGGCAGAAGCAGAGTAGGGTGGAGCCTTTTTTGTACGGAACTTCAGCTGCTTCACAAAATTCTTTGTTTAGAAAAACCTCTGTAGCCACTCATAACTGATTTTTGTTTGTCTTTGGCTCCTTATTCTTTTCTCTTTATAGATTTTTGCGTCCCTTCTGGTTTCATTTGTGATCTTACAATCACTTTTGTTTCTGTGGGACAAGTCTTTCTTTCTCCATAGCAGAGGTTTATAGAAGCCAGATTTCTTATTTTCCCACCCTTCTGACTTGACTATCAGGACAGTGGTGGTTCCCTGTTGGAGGCGGAAGGCAGGAAATCGGCATGTCTTATATAATTTATTTATCACGGAGTATTTGCACGGGCATTATTCATTAGACACAAGTTTCCTTTCTTCTCTTTTTAAAAAATGTAAGACAAATCTTGCCTGGTTACCAATTTTTTTCCTATGAAATTTGCATATGTTAGGATTGCTTTCTTTGGTATGGTTAAGCAAAAATGTGTGGCTGCTAGCAAATATAAGAAAATATTTAAATTGGTTTCACATTGTTAAATCCTTACCCTCCAGGCCTGAAGTTTCAAATACAGACATGTACTCTTTCATAATAGGCTTTAAAGATTTTCATAACAATTTAACATCAAACTCAAGCTTTTAAAACTTAGCACACTTATTAAACTTTTCTGTTACTGTCCTTCATATATATTTTATGGCTATATATATATTTAAAACCTGTTTCTGTGTATTTTTGCTCTATAAATGTTCATAAAATTAATCTAGAGACCCCGAGGTCTAAAAAACATTTAGAGTGAAAATAAGAATCTGGGATGAATACCCAAGAATCTGTCCAGAGTCCCATAGAGGGGGCACTTTCTGAAATCTTGAAACTTTTATGTTACTTTTTATGCTTTAAAAAATGAGACAATTCATAGAACATTAAACCTCTTGAGTTTCCTTGTAATGGTGTGAAAAGCATGTGTCGTTTGGAAGGGCTGGGAGATAATAGAATAAGAAGTAGAGAAGTCAGGAAAGGGGAGGGAAAAATGCACAAAATTACTATAGCAATAGAAATATCTGAATATAAAAGAAGTCGACTCCCCTCCCCCACCAGAAAAACCAACAACTTTCATTCAAAATTTTACACAATTTTCCTTGTTACTATATTTTAAGATAAAAATTTTCATTTATAAGGTATGAAAATAATTGAACATGTGAATAAATGAATGTTTCGTAAAGTATATGGAGTAGGCCATATGTTAAAAGACTTTCTTAAATAGTTGTAATTACACTGTAGGTGTTTCTGAAAAATGAGCAGAGTTCAATTTACCTTAATACTACTTTATATAAGTGTTAGAAATGTGATGCTTGGTGCAAAAAAGCCTTCTCTCCCCAGTATATCCAAATAACATAGAACATGGAATTCCAAACATTTTACAGAAAAAAGGGTAAATTGCTTGCATACATATTGTAAAAGCATAAATTGCTCAGTTATGTTACTCAAGCTAAGAGAATATGTGTAAAATTCAATAGCAAAAGTAAATAGTTAAGGTCTTAATTAAAGGTGATATAAAAAAGAATTCCATAATCCAGGATATTCAGAACTACATAACTTGAACTTACCATGCATATTTTAGTTTAAGTAATATTGTGTGAATACTTGGCAATACTTTATTTTTCCTGTTCAGGCTTGTAACAAACTTAATAGAAGAATCAGAATTTTGAAACTCCATGTACTTTTAAGTTTGGAGAAGAGTAAGGTAAATGTTTTAAACTAAAGAAGTTTCTAAGGCACACATGCAAAACAATATGTTTTTCAAATTTTAGCTCTAAGTCATATAATGTGGTGCTGACTTTGTGTATGAATATGTCCTCTTTGAAATGTAGAGACTTATTATCATATGTAAGTACATACTTAATAAGTTTTTTTTTTCTTTTCAGAACTCCAAAGTATATTTTTCTTCTGTTTGACTGTGATTATTTTTACTGGAAATTTAAAATTTGTATTTTACATAAGTTACATATATAATGTCTTATAGAAATACTTATGAATGATGAGATAAAAGAAAACAAATAAAGCTTTAAGTCTCTTAAGCCAAAATTGTTACTACTTCTCACTAAATTTTAAGAACTGAGTTGATTTTTTAAATTCATAGAAGTGAGAAAGTTTGAGAGTTGGACTAACTTTAGTTGGGCCTATTAAGTAAAATTATGTAAACAAATGAGTTAAGATAACAAAAATCAGCTTTGCATGAGTTTGTGTGTGTGTGGAAGTGTGTTGGTTTTGGGGGAGCTGCTTGAAGAGATTTTCCCATTTGTTTTTTGTAGGAGAAAATACTAGTGCATTTATACTAATTTTTATATTCCTGAATAAAGGTCTAATACCTAGGTCTAATACCTAATAAAGGTCTAATATCTAATACTTAAATACATTCTTGTTATTAGAAGTGGACATACTTAATCTTGGAAAATAATCTTTGATATGAATCATTGATTTCAACAACAGAGAAACAGTGGAGAGAAGGAAAGCTACAGAAGCGTAGTGTTTTATTTCCAGAGACTATAAATGTCAGTGCTTCTCAGAGGTCAGGCAGATGACACCAACAAGTGAAGCAAGAGAGTGTATATCAACAGGTGATGGCAGGGCTGTGGAGAACTGAAGATGCATGCCCACTTGCAGCCATTCATATCTAATATTTTCAGAAAGTATTACCTAAGCCAAATACAGTATATTTTGAATGTCAAGTGTGGCTCATGGACCATAAATTTGCAACCCTCTTATTTGTAACGCTATACTAGTATCATGGACCCAAGCTGACTTCTGATTACTAAGAGATGAGGGGCTCACAGAGGATGAGATGTTTGGATGGCATCATTGGCTTGATGGACGTGAGTTTGAGCAAGCTCTGGGAGTTGGTGATGGACAGGGAAACCTGGAGCGCTGCAGTCCATGGGGTCACAAAGAATCGGACACCACTGAGAGACTGAACTGAACTGAGGGGCTCACAGTTCTTTCTATAGCATGGGTACTTAGTCACTCGGTCGTGTCCAACTCTTTGCGACCCCATGGACTGTAGCCTGCCAGGCTCCTCTGTCCATGGGGATTCTCTAGGCAAGAATACTGGAGTGAGTTGCCATACCTTCCTCAAGGGGATCTTCCCAACCCAAGGATCTAACTCAAGCCTCCTGCATTGCAGGTGGATTCTTTACCGTCTGAGCCAACAGGGAAGCCCTTTCTATAGCATGGCCTCCTGCATTTTATTATATTATGTCTGGCATTTATCTCATCATTCAAATACAAATAACAAGAAACAATGCTTAATACTCAGCTTGAAGAGATTTTCAGCAGTACTTGGATGGGATCATTTTAAAGGCAGTAGAGAATGCAAATATATCGTTTAAGATACTTGTTCACTCATAAATTGTTTTAAACTTTTTATTGTTGAAATTGATACTTTGAATCATACTCATGTAGGATATGCACACTTTTCTTTTACAGTGAATGTTTTAAGCTAGGTCCACCTGCATATAGGAGAGTGTAGTAGTTTAAACAACAAAAAAGTGTTTTTTTCTTATTTTATAAGCTTCTAGTTTAGTAGTGAAAGGTTGGTTTACCAACTTTACAGAATCATCAGGGATTCAGTTTTTTCTGGCTCTCTTATATTCCTAGGATACAGTTCTTGATGCTCTAAATTCCTAGACAGCTATTGGAATCCCAGCCATTATATTTACTTTCCTGGCTTCTAGAAAGAGAATAGGAGATAAAGGCTGTGATTCTTTTTCAATGGAGATTGTTAAGTCATCATATCATTTCTGCTGCTGCTAAATCGCTTCACGGCAGCCCACCAGGCTCCCCCGTCCCTGGGATTCTCCAGGCAAGAACACTGGAGTAGGTTGCCATTTCCTTCTCCAATGCATGAAAGTGAAAAGCGAAAGTGAAGTTGCACAGTCTTGTCCGACTCTTAGCGACCCCATGGACTGCAGCCCACCAGGGTCCTCCATCTATGGGATTTTCCAGGCAAGAGTACTGGAGTGAGGTGCCATTGCCTTCTCCGCATATCATTTCTACTTAATTGTAAGTCATGTGGTCACACAAAGCTACAAGGGCTGCTGGGAAATGTAGTCTTAGCTGGGTAACACTGACAATGTATTCTGTTGAATAGAGTTATGGAGGATATAAAAGAGAGAATAGCTATTAGGAGGCAACTGTAATCCTGGCCACAGTGGGCATAATTGTCAACCACTTTCAGTGGAATGGATCTGGTTTCAATGGACAGAATATAGTTGAGTAACCAGACTTACCCTGGTTATTGTTCATTCCTAGGTAGAATACAAAGCCAAGAACACCAGATGGCACTTAAACATTAGGTTTTTATTCTTTACAATTCTTTCTGTAGTCTCTTCAAATAACTTTACTTTTATAAAAATTAGAATGAGGCTTTATTTTGGAGAGTATCTCTCTATATATGTGATTGGTAGATTGATAAGTACAGTCAATTTTTTATATTGACAAATGCAGGGTAGACTTTGATCATGACTCTTTAGGTTAGTTGGTAAGCAATCCACACAGATCAGTGCTGAGCTGATTGCATAAAAAGTCACCTGAAGAGCTTGTTGCCAGTATAGAGTCTAGGCTGCTCTTGTTCCCAAATAGCCTGATTTGGTGGTTGTGGATGGGATTTGGGAAGCTTTCTAGGTGATGGATTCATGCTGGTGAACCACTGTGTTAAGTCCCTGCCTAGACTCTTGATCTTGATGTGGCATCAGTTGGCTTCCTCTTCTAAGGCTACACACTGTGACTTTGCTAATAACTTGCTATTCTAGTCATTCCTTTCACTTATAAGCCTGCTTACTGAAAATTTGTAGATAAGACATTGTGAATTCACAATCATTTCTGGAAAAAATAATCAAGACCCCAGTCCTCCTTATGGCAAGTTAGACGAATCATTCTACTATACAAAGGCCACACTATTAAAATGTATTTCCAGGTGACTAATAGTCTTTTTTTGCTTTCTGTTACTTCCTGCTCTTCACACTTTTATCATATCCCTGAAGGCCAAAGACTCATCACGTTGATCATTCTAGAAGTGCACATAATGCCATATGTTAAGTAAAAACATCAAGAGGAAGTTTTGTTTTGAGAGGAGGAGACTTAGAGATTAAAGTTATGTTAATCTATTTTTTTTCTTTTTTTAATCAAATAGTTTGTTCCTACTTGAAGGAGAATTCCTCTATTATTTCTTAGTCTTACATGGAAATTTATAAAATATTTAAAATTGGATCAGTCACTTTTTGACTGATGTTTTGTGTTCTGAGATTACAATATTGAAAAGTTTAGATTTATATATGAGAGATATAGTAATAGTAGGAAAAAAGACTAAAGTTATTAATTATTAATTGATCTACTCTGTACATTTTGGCAAGTTGAACAAGTTTATATAAGACAGTGGAATTGCTACGAATATATTGACAATTCAGTTTTCCTCTAAATTTCTTTTCATGTAAATTTCATGTGGCTTTTTCTAAATTTTATTTAATGCTGAAGAGTATTACACACACAGAGTATCTATTCTTGGCATTTGTGTGAGAAGTAGTCTATCCAGTGGAAAATTTTTCTTTGAAGTTGTGACTGCATTGGTGGCTTTAGTGTTTTTACTTTATTTTATTGGTATGTTTAAAACTAAATCCTTCAACAGAAATCAGGATGGCTTCATCTTATACTGAGTATTTTTCCTAAGGAACAGTGTATCAGGGACATTATGATAGAACAAGATTTTCCTTACCCACTTGTTGTCTTCTACAGAGAAGTAACATTAACACTGTTAAAAAGTTAGCATCAATAAATTAGTGAACATTGTCTCTATAGCTTTCTGGTATAATTTTCAAACTCGAAAATGTTTGTGTGCTTTAAAAAGTGTTTTTTTTTTAGTGTACATCTGGGAAGGAGGAAAGACAGTCTCACAGTTGGTTTTCTTTCCTTTTTTTTTCTGGGTGTCTATTTAATCAGAATTATAAGTTCAGTTTAAAGATGACACTGTTGCTTGCAACCTGAGCATCATAGCCCTGTTGTAGTCTACATACTTTAGTAAGTAAAGTAAGCCACGGTCTCGCCATCACTGGGAGGACACCTGGATTCTGATCCATCTCTGCTATTTAGGAGTTCGGCAACCTTTAGACTCCTTTTTTGAGGGCAGGAGGAGAAGAGAGCGACAGACAATGAGGTGGTTTGGTGGCATCACCAAATCATTGGACATGAGTTTGAGCAAACTCCAGGGAAACCTGCCATGCTGCAGTCCATGGGGATCACAAAGAGTCAGACACGACTTAGTGACTGAACAACAACAACAAACCTTACCAAACCTTTGGGTCCTCATCTGAATTTGTAGAAATTATACACACTCCTGTCAATCTGATGGAACTCTTAAGAGGGTCATTTAGGAAATTTACCTGAAGGCAATTTTAGAGCATTTACATGAGACTCACAAAGTGATATTTTGGTCTGATCTCAGTCATCACAGCTATAAATCTTGGTGGCATAAATTCTACTGTTGCCAAATCTTTGAATTTGTTTTGAAGAACCTTCCGGATTTGTCCTCCTTCTGTATTTTGTTTGTTCTCCACCTCCTGGGGCAAGTTGCTCTGTTAATCGTGCTCTCGTTTCCATAACTTCAACAGCTTCCTTCCTATGAGCTCTTTCCCCTTAGCCTGTAAACAAGCTCAGCTCTCTCCCAGGGCCTGCGTCCGGCTTTCACCCTTTACTCTTAGCCTAGCTGCTTTAAAGGAGCAGAACAGTTTTCTGTGTGACTCTGTGCCCTCGCTCACCCCACGCACCCTCATTTTTGCTCCCTCTATTCCTCTTAAGCTTGTCCAGTAATGTGTTACGTTCCAGTGGACTCCTTTCACCTACCGTTAACGACCCCAGCTTTCTTGAAAGGCTGTGCTCTGAAGGTTCTCGCTTTACCTTCCTGACCTTTCCTTCTCAGCTTCATGGGCTCCTTCTCTCTCTCTCTCTCTCTTTTTTATCCCTTAGCACTTTGTTTTCTCATAGGATTTAGTCCACTGGTTCTGTCTATTCTCTTCCTAGATTATCTAGGAATCTTACTCCCAGGGTTTTGCTTAACAACTAATTGCTGATCATTTTCAAATCTCTCTCTTCAACCCTGACCTTCCACATGAACTTCGGAATACCCAATTTCCCACTGGCTGGTCCATAACCACTTCAAGTTCAGCGTACCCAAAACTCAACACATTACCTTTCCTTCCAGACAGGATCATCTTTCTCATGTATTCTTTATGTCAGTTAATGGCAACATCATCCTACTCGGTTATTCAAGCAAAAATCTAATCAGTTACCAAATTCTACCGTTGTACCTGCTAAATATTTCTCAAATATACCTCCTCTCCATCTCTACTACAAACACCCCAGTTTAAGCTCTCATGGACTACTGCTTTTTACTGCAGTAGCATGTGAGTTTATCTCTTTGGCTCTCATGTGGCTACTTCCCATCTGTACCTATTGGGACCACCTCTGTTGCTAAAATCTGATCACTTCATTACCTTCCTTAAAACCTTCCATTGACTTCCATAACTTGAGGAAGGAATAATGTTCAAGCTCCTAAGCAAAGCATACAAGACCTTTCATAATCTGTCTCATTTCTAGAATTTTAGTCCCGTGACTATCATTCTTTGCCTCAAAATAAGGAATTGCCTGTAGTTCTCACCTCCCATGACATACACGCACACACACTTTTCCTTAGTCTACTTCCCAGGTTCCACTGCATGTCATAAAATTATTTTATGTATTAGGTATATGATTGCTATTACTTGCACATAGGCCAATTGAATATTATTTTTTCAAAATCTAAAAAAAACTCTCCCACTATTTATTCATTCAAATATGAGTGAACCAATTTCAGATTTAGATTTTTCAAGTTACATTTGCATATTCTTGAGTAATTTTCTTGAGTGCTCTATGTTTTAGTTTTCTCGTCTATAAAATTAGAGTAGTAATATTTACCTTGAATAATTATTTTGAAGACTATCATTTATCAAACCACCTAATAGTAGTATGGTTCCTGACAAGGAGTAGGAGCTCATCAAATGATTATTGATACTATTATCCAACATAAGTATCCAGTTGATATTATTATTCAACTATTTAATAATATAACAATAATAATAAATGCTTATTGGGTAATTATAAGAACCAAAATGTTAGATGTTATGGAAAAAATAAACAACTTTTCTCTCAAAGAGATTAAAGTTGTTGTAAAACTTAAAATGCACATTTTATCTACTATAGTCACTTAGGCAATGCATCAGTATTTTTATCTAATGTCTAAATAGGCTATATTTTAAGCTTACTTATACATTTTGCCTTTCCAATAGAAAAGCAAATGGACTGTAGTGTCTTCTTGTGTAGGTTTACTATGGGAAAAAAAAGAAATAAAAACCTCTTTCCATTAAATATATTCTAAGGGCCATGTGATTTGAAGCGTTACTCCTGCTCTCCTGTTTCACACCCCACACACATTTCATTCTCTGCCATTGTCTCCAAGATGTGAGCAAGCCAAGCACGGCCCATTCCATGCCACACTGCTGCCTCATTCTGTCTACCAGCTCTGTCTGTTTCAGAGTTTGTTTTCTCAAAATATGATAGTCATAAAAGTCTGTATTAAAAACTGGAAGCTGCTTTTCCACCCTGCATTGCTCTGGGTTGCATCTGGAATGAGAGAAATTGCTTCACTGCACGGGGATTTACAAGGCAGCTCCCAGGACTATTGGATACAGTAGTGGGAGTGATCATCTTTTCCCAGATTTTGCAGCAAGTCTCCTCATTTTCCAAAGGCTGCTGGTTTCTTCACTCCCTTCACTCCCAGGAGATTTTTGTGAAATTGACTCCAGAAAGCAGACACTGATGTAAAATGTAGGCACATTCTTCATGCTCACACTTTCCTTATTTTGCTGCAGTTTTCTTTCTTCTCAGTTTTTCAAACTTGAACAAAATGATGGGTTTCACTTGGAAGAAGGTATGTGCATGAAATTTCACCAGATAATTAGTAGCTATGAATTACTTTAATTAAAAATTTTTTTTTATTCACTAGAGCTGTTCTGTAGCCATAAGCTTTAGAGTTTTTCATTATGGAATTTAAAAATGTGGATACTTCCCATAGCAAATACAACTTATTTATAGAGATTTAATATTTTCATTAAAAAGTTTAACTGCTTAAAAAGCAGTTATATAGTTATTATTTGCTCCTGATGTAGAAGAACCTATCAGATTCATTTATGCTAGTTTGAAATTATTTTTAAATTTTTTCTTTCTCATTTTTTCCAGAGCTTTCTATTGAAGAAATGATTAAGTTACAATTTAATTCAGAACATTATGCTTCTCATTTAGTGCTCAACTTTCATCTAGAGTTTCTGATAGGACGGACTGGTGGGTGAACAGTGAGGTTAACTGGTTACCATGGGAAGATGAACTGCAAGGAAAAAGTTTCTAGTTTTCTGGTCTTTGGCTACAAACACAAACCCTCTGAAGTTTTATAAAGAAAGCTTATACTTTCTTTTGAAAGGCAGAAGGGCACTGGCCATTCTAAGGCAAATGAGCGGTTCTGATATAGGAATCTTCTTTTTGTGCTGAAACAAAGGAAAAAACACTTGGAGTCAATGAAGGAGGAACAATTGAACATTCCATTGACAGCTTGTGTTAAAGCTTTCAGGTGCCACGAGTATTATGTCTTTCTGAGTATTCCCAAAAAAATGACTTCTTTTTTCATCCCTTCCCCGTTTCCTTTTAAATCTTGGTCTCTACGTGTTAGATTAGGCATGTGTTTGTTTGTGTTTTTATTTTCTCCCTTAGGCACATTAAAACTGAACTGAATTTTATTGAGAAACAACTAATAAGTTCCTGAATCAATGGAATTCTCATTAGCCTGGGAAGATTTCAGAATACTTGTAATCTATTTCATTAAAAAAAAAAAATGGGGTAATTCCTTTATGAATCAAGATGGAAACAATGAGTTCTAAAGAAATTAATCAGTGAATGCATTCAAAGTTCCGTTGGCAGTGTTTGTGTTTGAGTATGTGGAGGATGATGAAATTAAATTAAGTGTTTTATGATAATTAGTATTTTCATGATATTTTGGTACATTCAGGATATAAATATTTCATAAAACTGTTAAAGCTATACTCACTTGATCTACCTGGTACCCCCTCCACATCTGTTCTGTGGATGCAGTGTTGCTAAAGTCCTAGGAGGACAAGCAGTTCCAGTTTTAAGAAAACAGTTTTGAAGTAGATGACTTTTAATTTTTTTTTATGGGAAATATGCTTTAAACTTTCAGTTTGAAGGAAAGGCATTCAGGAATCTACCTGAGAATCAAGGTCTCACACTGAAGGTTTATTTGGATGTCTCCTTCTCAAATATGGGATTCTCAGGTGGTGCTGCTGGGAAAGAACCCTCCTGCCAATGCAGGAGACTTAAGAGATATGGATTTGATCCCTGGATGGGGAAGATCCCCTGGGTTGGGAAGATCCCCAAGAGAAGGGCATGGCAACCCACTCCAGTATGCTTGCCTGGAAAATCCCATGGACAGAGGAGCCTGATGGGCTACAGTCCATGAGGTCGCAAAGAGTCGTACACAACTGAGCGACTGAGCATTCACCCAATCTGAGTGTATTATTATATGGTAATTTGCCTTTTATGATTTTCCCCCAATAGTCTCTGGCCATCAAAATCAGCTGACATCATGGCTCTGGGTGAAAGTCCCAGTACTGGGTGGACTCTATGGCTCACACCACAGGCAGATGAAGCACAGCTGTCATGGACATTCTGTGTTTGTCCGTGGATGTCAAGACACTAGAATCACTGCAAATCCATTCTAATAGAAACTGAAAGTTGACTTCGTATAATCAAAATGGAAATTTATCTGCAGGATTCCCACTGTTTCTGAAGAGGATATTTGAGTTTCTTCAGAATAGAACTGTATGATTGTGCATCATATACCAGGTATAAGTAGATGGGAAGATGCGTTTTCTGTGGTACTCTATCCAAGGATACCAATTAACAGTTGGCACAGATAGCCTCATTGAAGGCTATCGTGTCTTGTGGGATTTATTTGGAAAATTTCAAAGAGGCTGGGAAAGTTTGTGATATCTCTTAATTTTTTTTCTTAGATTTCTCTAATTTTTTTAACCCTATATGCCTAAGACACGTTCATTTTGGAAAAAACACATAAACACAACCACAGTTCTGTATCTCTATTATTTTGAGCTAACAACATAGATACTTATAACTAGGCCAAATAGGCCATAGGAATAGTAGGAAGAGGGTAAGGTCTCACAGTTAGATTTTTTAAATTCTGGTAAATTTCTTCAACTCCCAATTACTACCATTTTTCTACACTTAGGACTTTTAACAGTAAACAGTTTCTACATTTAGAACTTCTCCTTTTCCATTTAGTTTCAAAAAGCAATTAACAGAGCCTGGGTCTTTGGAGTCTCACCTTTGAATCCTGCGTTTTTGCAACCTTGTGACCTTGAGCAAGGTACGGATCTTTGAGATTCCCTACTTTCATCTGCATATTGAAAAGTTGAATTGCAATTTATAGGCACTGAAGAAAAGTAGATATTATTCTTTTAGGATGAATCCTCTGGTTGGGCCATTAGAGTTTTCCCCATAACTGAAATAATTTTTATCAGACCATTCCTAGTTACTAAAATGGTAAGAGAAATGATGGAGGAGCAGAATTCCTGGAGCAGAACAGGGCCGGGGATGGGGGTGGGGAGGAGTGAAATGGTGATAAGAAATTTTGTTTATTTTGTGCTTTTCCCTTGGGCCAGGCCTGTGCTCAGCTCTTGATTATTCACAAAGGAAAAGCAAACCGGTACAACTCCTGAAAGTTTTACTTTGGTATTAAGATGCATTCACAAACTGAGTGGTACATATACTCATTTGATTTTATTCTTTTTTTCTGTTGTAATGCTTTTGGTAATTGTTTGAACATTTAGTTCATGTAGAGTTGTTCCAGAAAAGTAAAAGTATTACTGCTCAATATATACAGCATTTATTTCCTTTCCTGAGATTTCACTGGTTCAAGACAGACTTATTTGGACCCTGGCAATGCTTTTATAAGGGATGATGTGCACCTCCACCTGGGTGGTCAAGGTGGAAGAAGGAGCTGTGTGAGCTCATTCCACTTCTCCTAATTCAACATGGCAACGGGGTCCAAAGAGCACTTGGCCCTGAGTCAGACAACTCTAGTAAAGTCCTGATTCTTTCCTCATAAATACCTTATAAATATAATATGTTGGAACCTTAATTTCCTCATTTATAAAACATGGATAATACTTTTTATTTTTCTATCTCACAGGTTCAGAATGAAGAATTTATAATAATGTCTGCAGAAATTCTGTGTCAGATTTAAAATCCTCAGTAAGGGTCTATATGATTTATTATAATTAAATTTTAGATGAATATAAAATAAGTGTTTATTTTAGGTAAATAAGAAATATTTATAATCCAAAGTAACAGAAAATTCTTTATGAAAATGAAAGAAAGTAAGTTAGTGGGTTTCTTTAAAACCTTGAGTTGCAGAGAGTAAAATACCTTGCTTACATAACCATCCAGAAAACTCCCAAAACCCCAAAATAGGAATTAAATAGGAAAAAATGAGAATAGAGACCTTGCCTTGAGGATAAACAGAACAGATGGAAAAACAAAACGTGATTTTTCTAATATAACTGGACTGCAGTCTCTCTACAAGCAAAAATGTAGCTTCCTGGCAGAAGGCTGAATCCACTGTTATTATCACTTTTTCCCTATTCATCTCTCATCAGGAAGCCTGTCTCAAAATCAAAGTTAAGCTCTGAGGGCCTGTTTGCAGCATGGTATCCCTTTTCCCTGGGTCAGAAGGTGACTGTGAGACAGAAGTTTAAACTGATGATAAATATCCACAGCAATCTGAGCCAAGTGTTTAGACTTAGTGTTTAGATGATGTTCCATCATCCCTCAAGCCTGTCTACTTTCTGGTATATTTTAAGACTCTCTACTTGTTCAGAGAGAAACATGCAGTTAAAGAGATGAGGGCCTCAACTAAATAGACTGTTTCTTTCTTTCATGAATGAATTGTTGAAATAATTTTAAAGAAAAGTTTCTAAATTAAAACTAGACCAGGTCGCAGGAAATCTGCATTCTAATTGTAGCTCTGTCATGAACTAAATTGGTGATCTTGCGGAAGTGATTTTAAATCTCTGGGCCTCAGTTTCCTCCTCTGTAAGACCTATGGTATATTGTCCAGGGCTACTTCCTACTCTGAAAGTCTAGGACTATAGAAGGTTTACATAAACTTATTCACATAGGTTAGATTTGTGCTATACCACCATGAAGAATTTCATGTATGAGTTTTGGTAGGTTGAAGCATTATGCATAATTTCTGTAGGTAATATCTTTCTGTATTTTAAAATTAGGATTTGAAGTTTTGATCCAAGTTTCTGGTTATTTACCTGTGTGTAAGGCTGAGCACTGCAGAATTGATGCTTTAGAGCTGTGGTGTTGGAGAAGACTCTTGAGAGTCCCTTGACTGAAAGGAGATCAAACCAGTCAATCCTAAAGGAAATAAATTCTGACTATTCATTGGAAGGACTGATGCTGAAGCTGAAACTCCAGTACTTTGGCCACCTGATGTGAAGAGCTGACTCACAAGAAAAGACCCTGATATCACTGACTCAGTGGACACGGATTTGAGCTAGATCCAGGAGATGGTGAAGGACAGGGATGCCTGGTGTGCTGCAGTCCATGGGGTTGCAAAGAGTCAGACACAACTGAGTGACTGAACAACAACATTGTGCTAAGTCGCTTCAGTCATATTTGACTCTTTGAGACCCTATGGACGGCAGCCTGCCAGGCTTTTCTGTCTATGGGATTCTCCAGGCGAGAATACTGGAGTGGATTGCCATTCTGCCCTCCAGGGAATCTTCCCAACCCTGGGATTGAAGCTGAGTCTTACGTCTCCTGCATTGGCAGGAGACTACCTTACTATGATTTATTTAAGTAACGCAACTTCCAAAATGATCCGTTTTCCAGTGAATGGCTTTTCAGGTGTCCTAGGTGGCTCAGATAGTAAAGAATCTGTCTGCAATGCAGGAGACCTGTGTTAAATCCCTGGGTTGGGAAGATCCCCTGGAGGAGGGAATAGCCACCCACTCCAGTATGCTTGCCTGGAGAATTCCATGGACAGAGGAACCTGGCAATCCATAGGGTCACAAAGAGTCAGACATGACTGAAGTGATTTAGCACACACACACACACAAATGGCTTTACAAAGTTTCTAGACTTTGTTGTAAAGGTAATTGTGAAAAAAAAATTCACAATAATCTGGCAATAAGTTTTGTATATTTCAGATTAACTTTGACTTTTTCAATTAGAAAATTTGTAAATACATTCAGTGCTGTGTTACACTAGTTTTCAATCCTAAGACTTGATGCTCTATAAATATTTTTTGGTGGGATAGTGGTCAAAGTTTAGTGGCATACTAGGCTCTTGCCCTTAAAGCTGATGGATTTGTCTTTGCAGTGAGGACATTGCTTACTTTTCCTGGCAATCTGCTGAACCTACTAAACTGCTATTTTATCTAGCCTTTTACAAAAAGTTGGAAGGAAGGAAGAATAGAAGGAAGGAGAATTTAAAGCTTATGAGATTTCCCTGAAGAGTAGATAATGAGATTATCATGATTGTTCTTGATTCCTTATACCTGTTCCTGAGTCTTTATTTTTCTTTATTAATAATGTTTGTTGGGAGATATTTACATATTTAGTTCGAATATTTAGAAGGTTTGATTTAATCCATTGATATTTTTTGAGCATATGGGGTTGCAAAGAGTCAGTCACGACTGAGTGACTGAACAACAACACCACCATGCTAAGTTGCTTCAGTCATGTTTGACTCTTTTCAACCACCTGGACCGTAGCCTGCCAGTCTCTTCTGTCCGTGAGGTTTTCCAGGCCAGAAGACTGGAGAACTTTTTGGAACATGCTGCTTGCCTCCCATTTTCTTCAGGGAAAATGAGGAACTCCATTTTTGTGTTTTATTTCCCAGTTTTCCTCCTTCACTAATAGGGATTTAGTTCTCTAAACATTTAGGTACCCAAGATCTGCTAGAATTTCACTCCCAGGCATTCTGGGCAGAAAATGGCCTTAAAAATGTCTTTACAAGAAGTATGTTTGTTTAATTAAGATACAGGAAAAGTTTAAATTAAAAATCTGATAAGATTTTTAAAAGGCACTCACAAATGCTCACAATCCATGTTAAAATCAGAAATACCAGTGGGAGAAAGCTGTCAGGTTTTAGATTAATGTACTCGTTGATAATGAGATATACTTGGTCATCTCAAAGCAGATAACAATAGTTCACTTCTTTAGGGAATATAAATCTCATTCTATTCTCAAAAACCATTATATAAGTGTTTTAGTGACAGAATTTGCTTCAGATGATTCTGAAAATTTTGACTTTTTTTTTTTTTTTAAAGAAATAGTTTTCTGATCTCAAGCAATGATGATTTTGACTTGCTTTTCTCTACAGAGCAGTATATTCCCACCATGCAACCTACTTTCATCCCTTCATTATTTATTATAATGATTAATGAGTACTTATTGTTAACCAGGCACTTTACTGAAAGATACAGAAACAAGTATTTAATCTCCCCGCCGCCCCACCCCCTCCTCCCACCGCCTCTGGCTCAGGGAGCTAATTGTCTAAAGAGTACAAATAAAAATCAAGAACAATTGACTACTACATGCCAGACGGTGTCTAGGAGGCATCCCTACCACACAGTGCCTGAGAGGTGGAAGGCGGGATGCGAGGTCAGGGAAGGTCTCAGAGGAGGGAACACCTGAGCAGTCTTCCCCTGCATTCACCCCATTATTTCCTCTGTCTGTGTCATCCTCGTCTAACACATCCACATCCTTCAAGTCCTGGTCAAGTCCGATGTGTATCCTCTTTGAAACCTTTTGATTATGCTCTTTTCTCTAAACTGTAGCACTTCTCCTTTCTTTGACATAGTTAGCATTTAATAAAAACCTTTTCCATATAACCTATTGTTTTAATTTCACTTAATGTCATTGGGGAAGAACATGGTAACCTACTCCAGGGTTCTTACCTGGGGAAATCCCATGGACAGAAGGAGCTGGATGGGCTACAGTCCATGGAGTCGCAAAAGAGTCAGACACAACTTAGTGAATAAACAACAATAGTAATAAATGTCATTAGTTCCCTACTTATATCATATACCCCTTGAGTGTAAAGACCATTTCTCAAACCCAGAAAGTCAGATACAGATTCAGTGCTATGCATGTATTAGCTACTCAATAAATGCTTGTGATTAACAGTTTGAACAAATTATATTTCTCTTGATGATTCAAATAAAATGCCTTCTCTCCATTGATTGTCAGATTGCTGTCTGACAACAACAATTACTCAATCTTGGTTGTTTTTACATTTGTAACAGCAAATTTTAAAAAATGGAACCAGTTTTTACATATAGGTTAGCTGTATTTCGAAGAAGGCAATGGCAGCCCACTCCAGTACTCTTGCCTGGAAAATCCCATGGGTGGAAGAGCCTGGTAGGCTGCAGTCCAGGGGTTCTCGAAGAGTCGGACATGACTGAGTGACTTCACTTTCACTTAGCTGTATTTAGTGCACTTTTGTGTGAAGCCGCATAAAAATACATACCTCAAAGCACACTAATTGACTTAATAAATACAAATGTAAGTTAATTTTATAACTTACCTATTTTACTTACCATGATTTTACTCAGGTTATAGGGATGCAAAGATATACTACCTGTATTTAAGGGACATCCAAATGAGAGCAATAGACATATGAACAAATAATTATAAAACAATATAATAATAAATATGATGAAAAAGAATTGCATAGGAATATTCAACTCACCCATTAGAGCAAAGGTTGGTTTCCTGGAGGAGATAAATCCAAAATATGAATGATGAATGGACAGTAACCAAAATGAGATAAGAGGAGCAAGTAAATAGTATGTAGATAGGAAAAAAAATGCTTGAAATACTCAGAAGTAAATTTAGTATTGTTTCACAGGAAAATACAACTACTTGGATGGCTTGGAGAATGGAATGCAGGATGATCTCATTTACTATTAATCGTTGTTGTTTAGTCACTAAGTCATGTCTGACTCTTTGTGACCCCGTGGACTGTAATGCCAGGCTCCTAGGGATTCTCTAGGCAAGAAGACTGGAGTGGGTTGCCATTTCCTCCTCAGGGGCCTCTTCTCGACCCAAGTATCAAACCTGCGTCTCCTGCATTGGCAGGAGGATTCTTGGATACTACTAAGCCACTAGGGAAGCCCCATTTATTATTAGAGACTTGACTTTTGGGGATAATTTATTACTTATTTTAAAATTCAATACAACAACAACAGAGACAGAAGGTATAGACTTTTTTTTTTCTTTCCCTATTTATTAAGCAACTTAGTTGTAAGGAGAAGAAGAGATATAGGACCATAGTTAGGTAGAGTCAAATGAGGATTTTTGTTTTATTTTGTTTTCAGATGACAGTTCATAAACTGAAAGAAAGAGTCCCTTGGAGGGACAGATGTCAGATGTCAAAGATACAGAAAGAAAGAGGGTATAGACTGACCAGGATTTAGAAAGATGCAGCACTGGGTGTGAGGGGAGAGGAGTTAGGGTCTAAGAGATTGGCTATTGTATGTGACCTTAGATACAGGCAGGTAAAGATGCAGATGTAGCTTCAGGGGAAAGAGATATGTTTGGGGTGTAAGAAGTGAGGGTGTGATTGTTCACGCTTGAGCACATCAACTCTTTTTATTGTCTCAATCCTTTTTAATATCTCAATCATTTTAATGCAACTATCTTAATTTAAATTAAAATTGAATCAACTTAATTTAAACAGAGTACATATACTAACTAGGATGTTGTTTGAGACCAATTGTTTCACCTATTGCTCTGCTTGTGCTAGCATCATGTAAAGATTAAGTTATCAGTAAGTCATTTGTTTTTATTGTGAATGTCGATTAGATACCAAACAGTTGCTCAAAATGCTTGCATCATGACACGTGATGTTCCTTTTTCTGACTAGGCAATGAGTTGTGCTTTTGGATAGTCAGCTTCAAATTTCCATCAGTTACTAACTCTCCCCAGCCCCCACTTCAGCCCCACTAAAGGTCAACTGTTACTAAAAAGAGATTCACTCTCTCAGAGGCAATGCTAGAGTAGTATAGCCTTTACAGGCCTGTAGGCTATACTCTGTTGATGTTTATTTTTAGATTTTTCTGCTTTTATTAGTAATAATATCACACTATACCTAAAAAAAAATCATACAATTCACAAAGTGCATCCACTCTTTTGATGTCCCTGTAAATCTAAACACCTTAGATTACAGATGAGGGATTGAGATGCCTAGGCATAGATGATGCAGCAGACATTGGTCAGAGAACCAAGGTTCCCAGTCCAAGATGCTTTCAATTGTATCTCATAGAGAGAAGAAAAGGAAAGAGAAAGACTGTTTTAGTTACCAAGAAAAGCACTCCACACTACTATATGAAAATCAGTTCTATGCAGTGCCACATTCCTAAAGATTTCAGTAAGACCAAACCTGTTACAGGCAAAGACTAGGGAAAGTATAAATCTATCTTGTAGAAGCTTAGATATTTTTTTAAAACTGGAAGTTAGGGATTTTCATGAAGACTGTAGTGAGGAGGAAAGAACCAAACAACTTTTGATTTATCCAACTAAAATTTTTACTTGAGATGTAATTGGAACCTTGTAATCTGGAATCTGCATAGCTGTGAAAGCAAATGCTACCGCAGGTTGTGTTACAGGGCAAGAGGCAAAAGTGACTCTTGGAAAGAAAAGCTAATGCTGATTTAGCATTTAGTGAGATCCCTCTATTAGGCTTTCTGTCCTGGTTTTATGTACCTCACTGATTATAAAATTAAGGAAACCATCATTGGCCATATATTTATTAAGTGTTTCATTGATCCTTAACTACTAAGTGCCGTATTAAAAATAGGAAGTAGAAAGAAAAATAATAAGTGATCTTTATATTGAAGAATCCCATTACGAGAGACCCAATCTGTTACTCATTTTTGTAAAAAGATGTGATGGATGTATAGGTAACAACATGTGTGTAGACCATCTTAAGCTGGTTTATAAATTAGTCAAAAACTATAAATATCAGACATCTGAACCAAACACTTTCAATGGGAGTATCTGCAATGAAAATATTTATTTCCTAAGAAAACATTTTTCTTCCCCCTGCAGTGACATTTTTGGTCAAAACATTTGAAAGAATTTCTGTTGATGTTGTTACAAATGAGTTAAAACTTTAATCACCTGCAAAAATGTTTTACCAATTTGTGTACATGCTGCCATTGATAATCACTCAAGCTGCCAATAAGAAATACTTATTTGACCTCTTTGTACCAAGTCAAGTGGTATGGTGCACTTAACCTATATATTTATTAATAAATTAGGAAGTAGAATCCTTGATTCCAAACCATGAGGAGTTTCTAATTTAGTTGGAAAGTAATTAGGCTAAGAAATAGAATATGTAACATGAGCTAAAGTACATTAAACCTTTTAGAATAAACCTAGAGTCAGTTCAGGAGGGGGAAAAAACAGCTGGAGTTGTCAGGAAATGAATGAAGGTTTTGACTGGAGAATGTAGTGTTGTGAGAGCTATCAGAAGTGTCCTAAGCAGCAATCAATGTCTTTTGTATCACCGAGAGCCAAGGGAAGGGTGATGGAGACAAAGCTCTGGGTCTGGCAGTGTGGAGTTTCCTGCTCAACTTTGAGAGTGGTTGTCCAAACAGTTAAGAACCAAAGCAAAATTTCCACAGGTCAGACTTCTTGTATATTCTAAATATACTGATTTCTGAACTAATGTCATGTAGTAGCCATTTAGGTCATATATTTAACTAGTTTGTACTCAGCTAGTTTTAGCAATGGCATCCCACTCCGGTACGCTTGCCTGGAAAATCCCATGGATGGAGGAGCCTGGTGGGCTACAGTCCATGGGGTCGCTAGGAGTTGGACATGACTGAGCGACTTCACTTTCATTTTTCACTCTCATGCATTGGAGAAGGAAATGGCAACCCACTCCAGTGTTCTTGCCTAGAGAATCCCAGGGATGGGGGAGCCTGGTGGGCTGCCGTCTATGGGGTCGCACGGAGTCGGACACGACTGAAGCGACTTAGCAGCAGCAGCAGCAGCAGTTTTAGTTCTGTGCTGTTTTCTAATTCTAATGGCTTATTGGATGTCATTAATGAAATTAGATATGATCTGTTGGTGTTTCCATTATGTGAATATTTTTAGTGCCAGGAAATGTTTGTAGTTCAGGTTAGGTATTACAAAAAATAGAGAATGGTGATCTTGGATTAGGTAGATAGTAAAATTCTCTTTGGCTTGATGATATTTAATCTACATGTGAGAAGAATACTTGTTGTCACCATGAAAGTAACATAAATTTCCATAAATTACTCAATAAAGTCATCCCTATGGAGTCAGTCATTGCACATATCTTCTGCTATCATTGTGCTGATACTCAGAGACTAATCTATTAAATATTGGTATGATTACCTAAAAATCTTGACTTTCTTATTACAATTATACATACATTTATTAGACACTACTGTGGTCCAGATATTATGTGAAGCTGTAGTCAGGGCTATGGTTTTCCCTGTGGTCATGTATGGATGTGAGAGTTGGACTGTGAAGAAGGCTGAGCACCGAAGAATTGATGCTTTTGAACTGTGGTGTTGGAAAAGACTCTTGAGAGTCCCTTGGACTGCAAGGAGATCCAACCAGTCCATTCTAAAGGAGATCAGCCCTGGGATTTCTTTGGAAGAATGATGCTAAAGCTGAAACTCCAGTACTTTGGCCACCTCATGTGAAGAGTTGACTCATTGGAAAAGACTCTGATGCTGGGAGGGATTGGGGGCAGGAGGAGAAGGGGACGACAGAGGATGAGATGGCTGGATGGCATCACTGACTCGATGGATGTGAGTCTGGGTGAACTCCAGGAGTTGGTGATGGACAGGGAGTCCTGGTGTGCTGCAATTCATGGGGTCGCAAAGAGTTGTACGTGACTGAGTGACTGAACTGAACTGAGGGATACTGCAGTGGATAAGACATATAGTCTCCCTAGAGAGAGAGGAAAAACCAAGTACATAGAATGGGGATGTTTAAAAATTTAATCGTCACAAATAAAGTACTATTTTCTATTTAGATCAAGAAAAAGTCATATGTGTATCTCTGCACGCGTCAGTGCGTGCTCAGTAATGTCCAGCTGGATCCCATAGACTGGAGCCCTCCCCGCTGCCCTGTCTGTGGAATTTTCCAGGCAAGAATACTGGAGTGGGCTGCCATTTCCTCCTCCAGGGGATCTTGGCAGGCGGATCCTTTACCACTGCGCCACCTGGGAAACCCTGTAACTAATATCAGGTGAAAACTGTTTATTACTTCAGTGATTTCATTGATGGTAAAAATATTGTTTCTTTAAACCAGGACATACCAGAGGGAGTAGGGCATTTTGACCAAACTCTTGGCAAAGTTTTATTTCAAGCAAGAATACCACAAAACATTTAGTTCCACTGAAGAATTAGCCCACATTTTATTTTTGTCATCCCGAGCACTTTGTATTCCAGACTTCCTGTAACTGGTACGTGTGAGATACGCCGTGAAGCAGACAATAGTGTGGGCTGGAATTCCGCGTTGTTTGCATCCAGTCAGTTCAGCACAGTGGTGTGACTAGGCCTTCCTTTGGCATAGGAAATAACGAAATCCTCTGTTTGTGATTGTTGTTCAAGATAATTGGTGAAATTGAATTCCTGTTCTTTGTGTACTTTTTACTGAAATGTTCTTAGAATGCCCTGTTAACTGAATGAGTATTTTAAATTCTTCTGTAACATGTGTTGTTTTCTACTTTGGTTTTAGGGCAAGCTTCCAGATGTGTTATCATTTACATATGCTTTAACAAACATGGAAGAAACACATTTTTGAAAAAGAAAGCAAATTTACACAACTTACACTTTAAATGTGATTGAGTAGTTTTAGCACTGGTTGTATTCAGATCTTCATATTATCTCACAAAACTCATGTAGAACATTGTACTGTGTTGTAATGTAAGCTATCTATCTAGATCTCTAATCTTCATTGAATTGTATAGAACATTTAGCTATTTGCTAAATTATAGCCTGGGTGCTGAGGGCTCTCTCCTGGAAGATGGGTGAAAAATATAGAAGGCAGTCAAAACTATTACATAGTCATATTAACAGCTTCTTAGGCTGAATTTTTCATTTTGTTACCAGATGTTATTCTTCATCTACCATGGCAACTAATCCCCCATCATATTTCCACTGTTTTATTGCAAATTATTAGAGTAGCTTAATAGACCATATGCTTATTATATTCCCTAGTGTGAATTAACACTGGGTTTTGCACTAGCTTTTTGGAAAATTTCAGAAGATAACATAACACTGAAAATTTAATGGAAATTGTTCTTAGATAACAGAATCAAACATTTAGCACACAATTGTCATTGTGACACACCAATATACATTTTAAGGTATGCAAAAGTAACATTAATTTTATTCTATTAATGCATCTATATGTGATATTTTTCTGCTTATGTAATGCCTGTGACTCTTTGGGAAATCTCTCCAACAAAGCATGATAGCCAGACTCTTTTTAAATTAATATACAAGGGCAAGACCACTAATATGTATCAGAAAACAGTATATTAGAAACTTTCAGGTCTTGACAAATCCTTATTAAAGGACAATATGTTGCAAAGAAGAAATAATGTACTGATTTGTTTTCAAATAATGTAAATTATGATTTATGGTATGATTTATGGTATGCTTTATTCTTGTATTTTTAATTCTATAATCTTCAGTATATATCATAAAAAATTGTTCCCTAGGGATTTCCTTGGTAGTGCAGTGGTTAAGATTCTGCAGAGGGCATGGGCTGAATCTCTGGTCTGGGAACTAAGATCCCACATGCCATATGTGTTCCCCCCACCCCGCCAAAAAAATTGTTCCTTAAAAGGGAAATTAGAATTGAGTTATTTATTGACTGCAATGTGACAGACACAATTCTGAGACTCTGGGAATGCAGCAAGGAGTAGAGCCCTGACCATATGGAACTGGAATTCTGCTCCAGGGTGTGGCTGGCATATAATAGCCCTCCAAAGAAGTCCATGCTCTAATCCCTGTGACCTGTGGATATGTTACTTCACACAGTAAAGAGGAATTAAGTTGATCCATGGCATTATGGATCCATGGTATTACTAGTTGACTTTAAGAGAGGGAGATTAACTTGGATTAACTGAGTGGGCCCAATGTAATCACAAGAATATAAGGAAAAAAAGAGGCAGAAGAAATGCAGTCAGGAAAAATATGATGACTAAAGCAGGGATCGGAGTCAGAGAAAGACATATGAAGATGCTACATTGCTAGTTATGAAAATTGAGGAAGGGGCCATATGTCACAGAATGCAGACCTGCAGAAGCTGGAAAAGGCAATACAATGGATAATCTTCTAGGGCCTTCAGAGTGAGTGTAGCCCTGCTGGCACCTTGAGGTTAGCCCAGTGAGCCCTATTTCAGACTTCTGATCTCCAGCGCTGCAAAATAATACATTTATGTTGTTAAGACAGTAAATGTGTACCAGTTTGTTACCGCAGCAATGAGAAGCAAATTCAGCAATATAAAAGTAGAGGAGGGAACTGGAAGAGAGAAAGAGAGAAATGGCAGCATTGGGCGTACTGGGGTGTTGTTGCTGGCTTTGAATTTGGAATGGCTCCATGAGCCAAGGAACACAGGCAGTCTCTGAAAGCTGGAAAAGGCCATGGCATTAATTCTCTACTAGAGCCACCAGAAGGAATGCCAACACCTCGGTTTTAGTCAGTGAGACCTGTTTGGGATTTTTTTTTATCTCCAGAACTATAAAAAATAATATTGGTGATATTTTTAAGACTCTTTAGTCAGTGAGGTTGTTACAGTAGCAATTAAAAATTAATACAATGGGACAAGACAATACATGAGTAAAATATTTCTCTTAAAAAAAGAGGTGATTTCAGTTATTAACTGGCAAAAAGGAAGAGTAGGATCCTGAAGCTGTGCTGGCTAGTATATATTCACTATCCACTTTTAACAAGTTAAACTTAATTTAATTAAAATCTAATTGCTACTAGTGTAGCTAGTGCTGTTGGACACTGCCCTGTTGGACAGCGCAGGCAATAGAATATTTTCACTGAAACAGAATGGCCTCTTGGGCAGTGCTCTTCAGGAGAGCTGGAGTGTTGTGCTGCTTTACATAAGGTGGGTTTAGTTTGTGTGAAAATCTGAATAAGAAAAAGGAATCAGGCGTGTGAAAGGCCAAGGAAAGGCATTTCTGGCAGAAGGTGTGGAATTCAGAGCAATATATGCTATAAAATAAGCAAAACAGACAAATGAGATGCAGAGCACTTAAAATCCTCTCAATGTCCTTTAGAGACATGGTTTCCATTTTAAGTACTTGTAAAGAAACGTTCATCCAGTCAGCAAGCATTTACTGACAGCCTAATTTTGCATGAAAGTCTATGTCAGATAACATACATACAAAAGTGATATGACAGAGTTGTTAGACTCATGGAACTCACAGTTTGGTAGAATTCTCCTTTTAAAAATTATGGTTCATTGGAAATCAGTCCTGATTATTCATTGGAAGAACTGATGTTGAAGTTGAAGCTCCAATACTTTGGTCACCTGATGAAAAGAATTGACTCATTGGAAAAGACCCTGATGCTAGGAAAGATTGAGGGCAGGAGGAGAAGGGGACAACAGAGGATGAGATGGTTGGATGGCATCACTGACTCGATGGACATGAGTCTGAGCAAGCTCCAGGAGTTGGTGATGGACAGGGAGGCCTGACATGCTGCGGTCCATGGGGTCACAAAGAGTCAGACACAACTTAGTGAGTCTCTCTAGTGTCTTTCTAGAGGTAGAGAGTTAAACTAATAGTTTTGCTTTGTTCTAGGGAGGGTGAGGGAAGAGGAAGTTTGTCAGAATTCTTCTCTGCTGGGAACTTCCCACCTGTCCAGTATCAAAGACATTTTCTTGATCATTTTCTGGAATTGATACATCCCTGCCAAAAGCACAAATTCACATTAGTGGAAGGTGCAGAAGTAAGAGTCGTGAATTATGGCTCCCCTAGCCGATTAGGCTCATCTTCAGTAAAACCTAAGTCCTTCTATTAGTAAATCTTGAGCTAGAACTTTATCGTCATAGTGTATTTTTGTTGTTGTTGCTACTAAGTATTCATTTCATTGCTGTTTTGCAGTTTATATTAGTGATATTGACTTTCAACCGTCATGTCTTGCAGGATGAACAATAGAGTTTCTGGTATGGCTTTCTCCTTTAAGGAATCCAGGGTGTTGTGTATGTGTATGTGTGTGTGTTGTTGCATGCTTTCTTGTTTGCTTCATCATTTGTTTTAATTTTTCCTTTTAAAAGTATTTTACTTTGCTGCTAAGTCGCTTCAGTTGTGTCCGACTCTGTGCAACCTCATAGACGGCAGCCCACCAGACTCCCCCATCCCTGGGATTCTCCAGGCAAGAACACTGGACTGGCTTTCCATTTCCTTCTCCAATGCATGAAAGTGAAAAGTGAAAGTGAAGTCTCTCAGTCGTGTCTGACTCTTAGCGACCCCATGGACTGCAGCCCACCAGGCTCCTCCATCCATGGGATTTTCCAGGCAAGAGTACTGGAGTGGGGTTCCATTTTACTTTAGGATGCTACAATATTGACTTGTAAAATACATCATTATTCGGCTGATAGAAAGTGCCAGAGTTTGCAGTCAGTGGATTGCAATTTCCATAGCGAGGGAACACTGAAAAGTTGTTACTCAGAGGTAACGTAGAATCTCCAGGGGTATATATGGGAACTACCTTTTAAGGCAAATGCATTTTACCAGGGAAAGTGATGGGGGATGATTTCCAGATGTTGAAATGCTTGTTTTGGCATTTGCTCCAAAAAAAGCTAAAGCATGTCTTGCCAGAACAACCAGAAGGGATGTGAAGCCCTGATGTAAGCAGGATCAAGCCCATGGAAAGCAAGGTCAGAAGAACCCAGAGAGTATAGATACAGGGATGATAGATGAGCCAAGAGATCAATATTCGGTGCCCCCACTGATTGCATGAAATGAGAGTATGTCTGCCTCTGTCCTGGGATGCACACACAAGCTTATCACAGCTGTGTACCTCACTTGCCCCTTCCTGTGCCTTTGTTATCTTTCTTATAACTGTTTTTGACAATATATTAATAAAGAAAATCTTTCTGGGTAACATGTTTGTCAGATATTATGGGGTTAATAAAACCCTTGTGGCTGGAGGGAAACAGATTTGTCTTCAGATTCTGAGTTCCTTGTTTACCACCAGGTGGTTTTGACTGAGTTGTTCAACCCCTAAGCTGCCCAGTTCCTTCATATGTACAGTGGAGGTTATAATATCATTGCCAAAGGCCTGTTGTGAGAATCAAATGAAATAATGTATGTGAAGTGCATGCATGAATGAGTTTTTCTCCTTTTGGTCCCCTTCAGCCAACCTCCAGGATTAGCATTATGCTTTTGTCCAGTTAGAAAAAAGACATTTTCAGAAGACATATGAGAGTTAAATATATGTGATGTTGGCTGACTTACCAATTGGATATTTTTAGCCAGGTTGACTTTGTTGTGAGCTCTTGTAATAGAATCACACAGGCAACCATGTTTTCTCTCTCTGTATCAGGCATCCTCTTGGAAATGTTTCATAAAGGGTGAGGAAAACATGAAAACAAAAATCCGTCCTTGATAAATTTCCTTTTACACAGTGAATAGCCATGATGCTTCTTTTACTCCAGCACTCTTTTAACCTATGTGGTGATTTTAAATAGGAGACTGGTAACTGCCCTACCAAATTAGTCCACCAGTTCCAAGCAGTTCCAGATAGATAAATTCCCCATCTGCCTTCACATCTTGGTGAGATCTCGGACTTCCCTTTCTAAGTCATTTTCGTTTTCACCTTCCTCTACAATCCTTCTGCCCCAGATCTTTTCTGAAATAGAGATCTTTTTTTTCCCCAACCTCTGTGCTAAGCCTGGTCCTGGGCCAGACAAAGCCAGGTTCTTCCAACAGGTCAACCTCTGCAGGAGTCAGAACCTAAAGACATAATTTATACTCCAACTATTTCCCCAAGGGGCAGAGTAAAGGGAGCCAGGATTACAGGAAGAGATCCCCATGGGGAACTAGTCATTCCACACGTGGACCTTTGGCTGCGTTCCTCTGTGACTTTGCTGTGGAAGCTTTGAAGCATGAATTTTGAGCTACACCTGTGTCAATCTTCCTGCCACTTCAATTTACACATTAGTTGCCCACGCACCTTGCCATCCTGGTTTCTCTGAAGAAACAGCACAGGGATACAATTCATAACTTTTTTGTATCATGATTTGTGTAGTACAAAGGTCATAGTGAAATTCTCTAGGCCAGAATACTGGAGTGGGCAGCTGTTCCCTTCTCCAGGGGATCTTCCCAACCCAGGGATCGAATCCAGGTCTCCCGCATTGCGGGTGGATTCTTTACCAGCTGAGCCACCAGGGAAGCCGAAGAATACTGGAGTGGGTAGCCTACCCCTTCTCCAGTGGATCTTCCCCACTCAGGAATCGAACTGGGGGACTCCTGCATTGCAGGCGGATTCTTTACCAACTGAGGTATCAGGGAAGCCCTTACCTGTGATTATACTTGGAGTTAAAAATGTTCAGTACAACTCCTAGCTCTTCCATTGACTAGCTGCATGATCTTCTCGTTTAAATCATATACATAAGCCTCAGACTCTAGACCTATCAAGTGTAGAAGATAAGAAGACTTGCTCTGACTGCCTTGTACTGGGTGCAGCCTGAAGGAGCTCATGTGTGCTGAAGTACTTGAAGCAGAGTGGATGGCTCCTTCTCAGTTCTCTGAGATTTTGAATAATTCTGTTTACATTGTAATTTATTTGGCTCTATATGGTGCTTGTGTTTAGTCATGTCTGACTCTTTGCGACCCCATTTACTGTAGCCTGCCAGGCTCCCCTGTCCATGAGATTCTCCAGGCAAAGAATACTGGAGTGGGTTGCCTTGCCCTCTTCCAGGAGATCTTCCCAACCCAGGGATTGAACCCAGGTCTCCCACATTGCAGGTGGATTCTTTACCATCTGAGCCACCAGGGAAGCCCATGAATACTGGAGTGGGGAGCCTATCCCTTCTCCAGGAGATCTTCCCCACCCAGGGATCGAACCGGAATAGCTTGCACTGCAGATGGATTCTTTATCAGCTGAGCTACCAGGGAAGCCCCTTGACTGTCAGCTTAGTGACTAAAGGATGGAAATCATTTTTATTTCTGTGCATTTGTCACAGCCACAGTATGTAGTACTTGGCTGATCCAGGGGAGGTATATAGAACATTTTTGAGTGGGGCCTTGGAAGTCAAGCTTCAACAAATCCACATTTCAGGCTGCCTTGTTCTGTATGACTTTGAGCAGGAATCTAACCTCAGGAAGCCTCATTTATCTCATTAGTAAAATGGGATGAAAGTCATCACTTATCTAATTGGTTTATCAAACAAGAGAATATAATTACAGTACTTAACACAATGTGTAGTATGGATTAAACTCACAAAATCTCTTAGATTTAATTTTGACTGTGGGTAACCAGTGATTTTTTAATATAAATGTTTCTAATGAGATTTTTTTACCTAAATATGTTTTCTTCTACATTAGATTAGATGATTATGCTTTTTATTTTTCTAGAAGTTTGAAAACAATGTTATGCCTTGAATATATATAAGGTGTTATCTTTGTAAGCTTCTAAGTAAGCAAAGGAACAGAACAGCTCTCTTTCAAATATAAATGCTAGGATCATAGACCCAACAATACAACTTTCAGATGAATTCCATAGTTATGTGATCTTTTAAAGAAGCAATGTGCTTTTTAAAATAAAAATAGCTTTTATATAATTTCTTACTGGCTTATGTAAAGTGTGTTTAATTTAAACACACTTTTAAAACTCATTGTGGATGGAGAATAAGCTAACTGAAAAGGAATCTTTTACAAGCAGTAGCTAAATGTCAGATGTTTACTTGATTTTTAGATTATCTAGACCATCATTTGCATTGGAGAAGGAAATGGCAACCCACTCCAGTGTTCTTGCCTGGGGAATCCCAGGGATGGGGGAGCCTGGTGGGCTGCCATCTATGGGGGTCACAAGAGTCGGACACGACTGAAGTGACTTAGCAGCAGCAGCAGCAGCAGCAGCAGAAGACCATCATTACTCCTTAAGCTTTCCCATGCATCCATGTCTTCAGTCATGGGTACCATAGAAAAAAGAGTCAAACAAAACCCAGTTATTTTCACTATTCTTTTCTCGAGAGGACCTTTTATGTTGATTATGAGTGTCTTCACTCTGAAGATGCTTCATTTGTCATCATGCCTTTATTGAATATAAACTATAAAACCATCTTGGGATTGACTGACTGTAAGACCATTTGCCAAAGAGATCATTTTAGTTTAAAGAAAGTACATTTTGGAAGTATGTTCAGGGAAGAATATGGTAATTCTATTGTAATACAAAGGGTAAAGCGACTGAGTATGTATGAGAGAAGATAATAAGGTGGTGGCCTTGTTAGTGCACCGTAAAATAGTTTAAGGGATCATCTGTGTGGGAATGAATTAGGTTTATTTCTTGCAACTCCAACAGGCCGCGGTAGCTCCATATGGTAGAAAGTAGAGGTAGGACGATTTGGTTGCTGTGTAATCCATGACATGTTCATTGTATCACATCAAAGACTGCTCCGCTGTGTATTTATACATAGGAACACTCTGAAATCCCCTCTAGGATTCCCTGTGGAAGAGCTTTTTAATGACTTGACCTAATCAAAAATAGAATAGGTTACCATTTAGATGGTGAATTCTCCATCTCTTAAAGTAACCAAGCAGACAAATGTCAGGGAACATTTACTGCATGTACAAAACTCTTTATCTTTCAAGGATCTTTTTAAACAAGGAATAAAACCCAAGCCTGGTTTAGATTTATTTTCTTAAAAAATAGAAAATAATGATCGCCTACAAAGATAGTAACATTTCAAACTAACATTTCAATCTTTGAGAACTTTTAAAGGACTTTAAAGTTTACATCTTCAAAACTATTTTTGTCTCAAGGAATTCTAGTTGACTAAATTTCAAATAGAAATCTCTTCTGTGAACTGTGTCTCAAGGATTTTTATATTGATGTAAATTTGTGTTTGTGCCTTTATATGTGACAATAGCATGAACTCTACTCACTTCCTGTGATGTAGCTGTCATCTGAGAGTATTTTGGACGTAATTTATTGCCTGTTAAGCCATCTGCAAAGTGCAATTGTAATTTAGCAAACAATCACAACCGTTCAGTGGCTGAACAGTTGGTTGCTTTCGTTTGACCTTGTTATGGACTGTGAGCCTGTTAGTTTGATTTCTGAAGGCACACACATTTTTCAGGCATGTTTGCCAGTAATGAGTGAGGGCTACTTTTCCATATCGACCTCATACATAATTACATAAATTAAAGCAGACCATAACAACTGAGGGTACACATAAAATATACTTCACGGAGGGATTTTAAAGCCCTTGCACTAAGCTTGAAATTATATAGCTATATGGTACATATATCATTTTTGCAAAGTGTATGTTTTAAGTTTCTAAGACTTCACAAAGAACACTAAATAAAAGGTTCTATTTTAATAACTGTTATCATAAAGTTTTTCTCTAGAAAAACTTGGCTATGGAAGAGGAATGTCAGTTTGTACAATAGAAGCCCACATTTTTATTCTAGAGGTTAATGACTTGATGATAGAAGTTCCTAATGCTAGCCTTCCAAGCTGTCTGGAAGCCAGCAACTACTAAAAAGGAAAAGGGGAACACGGAATTTAGATCCTAACCCACTGGAAGGATCAGGCATTTTTAATGCACTTTGTTTTCTGTATTATCAGAATATGTTGATATTAAGCCAAATCTATTTTAATTTTATAACTAAACTTTATCATTTGTGGGGTTTTTTTGTTAATAATATGGGAGATTATTGTTTTTCTAATGTGAAGTATCACATTAGTTTTTATTCTATTAGACCTCTACAAATAAAATTGCATTTCATTTAATTATTAAAAGAATCATATACTCTCAGAATTTAATGGAATTTAAACGCAATATTAAAAATACTTGTGGTTGTTCAGTTTCTCAGTTGTGTCCAACTCTTTGTGACCCCATGGACTGCAGCACGCCGGGGCTCCCTGTCCATCACCATCTCCCTGAGTTTGCTCAAACTCATGTTCATTGAGTTGGTGATGCCATCCAACCATCTCATCCTCTGGAGTCCCCTTCTCCTCCTGCCTTCAATCTTCCCCAACATCAGGGTCTTTTCCAGTGAGTCAGCTCTTCACATCACGTGGCCAAAGTACTGGAGCTTCAGCTTCAGCATCAGTCCTTCCAATGAATATTCAGGGTTGATTTCCTTTAGGATTGACTGGTTTGAACTTGCAGTCCAAGGGACTCTCAAGGGTCTTCTCCAGCACCACAGTTCGAAAGAATCAGTTCTTCGGCACTCAACCTTCTTTCTGGTCCAACTCTCACATCTATACTTGACTACTGGAAAAACCATAGCTTTGACTATATGGACCTTTGTTGGCAAAGTAATGTTTCTGCTTTTTAATATTCTGTCTAGGTGGTCACAGCTTTTCTTCCAAGGAGCAAACATTTTAAATTTCATAGCTGTAGTCACTATCATCAGTAATTTTGAAGCCCAAGTCAATAAAGTCTGTCACTGTTTCTATTGTTTCCCCATCTATTTGCCATGAAGTGATGAGACTGGATGCCATGATCTTCATTTTTTGAATGTTGAGTTTTAAGCCAGCTCTTTCACTCTCCTCTTTCACCTTATCAAGAGGTTCTTTACTTCCTCTTCACTTTCTGCCATTAGGGTGGTATCATCTGCATTTCTGAGGTTGTTGATATTTCTCCCTGCAATCTTGATTCCATTTTGTGCTTTATCCAGCCCAGCATTTCACATTATGTGCTTTTGACATAAGTTAAATAAGCACAATATTTACAACTAATTTATTTTAGATTGTGGAAAGCCAAAAATTTAAGTTATCAGTTAAAATATTAATGTTCTAAGGTTATTAATCAGCAAAAGTTAATGTATTTGTTTCACTCTCTAAACTAATCTTGTTTGAATTTTGTAGAAATTTAGATCTAGTTGACGTCATCACTAGTGTCTGAAACAACATGAAAGATATAATGGTGAGAAAATCTTACCTTTAAAATCACATATTAAGTTTTCTTTCTGATAAGAAGAAGTGAGAAGACTTTGATGGAGAAATAAAATTTTCCTTTTTTTTCAAACTTTTATTGGAGAACAATCAGTATTTCTTATGCAGATCGTCTATGTGAATTATCAATCTATATGTGGGATCAAGTTTGTGCAGTAATTCTTTGTGGCAAAATGAAGATTCAGCTTAATCTATAATTCATGGAGATGAAGGACTTTTAAAAATTCTTTGAAACATCTTTGTATTTTTTCTAGCATTCCTAAGTTTAGCTAAATCTTGTTGCAGTACTTCATAATTTTATAATATCACATGGGAGGCAAATATGGATTTTATGTTTGCTACCAACTTGGAAGAAAAGTTATGACCAGCCTAGACAGCATATTGAAAAGCAGAGATGTTACTTTGCCAACAAAGGTCCGTCTAGTCAAGGCTATGGTTTTTCCTGTGGTCATGTATGGATGTGAGAGTTGGACTGTGTAGAAAGCTGAGCGCTAAAGGATTGATGCTTTTGAACTGTGCTGTTGGAGAAGACTCTTGAGAGTCCCTTGGACTGCAAGGAGATCCAACCAGTCCATTCTGAAGGAGATCAGCCCTGGGATTTCTTTGGAAGGAATGATGCTAAAGCTGAAACTCCAGTACTTTGGCCACCTCATGCGAAGAGTTGACTCATTGGAAAAGACTCTGATGCTGGGAGGGATTGGGGGCAAGAGGAGAAGGGGACGACAGAGGATGAGATGGCTGGATGGCATTACTGACTCGATGGACGTGCGTTTGAGTGAACTCCAGGAGTTGGTGATGGACAGGGAGGCCTGGCATGCTGCGATTCATGGGGTTGTAAAGAGTCAGACATGACTGAGCGACTGAACTGAACTGAATCAACTTTATAATGTTCTTTTCTTTTCAATCCTATATTTACATCTTTCAAGCCTCAATTTATATCCTTATGACTAAATAGAGGTCACTGGCCTATCGCACTCTTCTTGGCTTCATCTCAGCCTGGAAGCCTCATCTCTTTGTATGAATGAATTTATCCAGATGCCAGCCTCCCCTGGGTCTGTACTTAGCCTTAACTAGGTTCTTTCTACCTCTATATATCTTTCCCTAGATGTAGCAACCTAAGCTACATTACATGTTCCAAGTCAGATACATTATGACTTTTAGTGTCAGATACTACTTTGTTTATATACTTTCCTCTCATCACAAATATGTTGCCTTTTTAAACTAGTGTCATGCTGGAATATCCTCTGAGATAATTGTGCAAAAGCTCAGATTATTTTTCTGAGTCTTTCCCATCAGAGCATAATTTTCTATCTAAGGATTCCCCCTTTCTCCAATGAATGGACATTTGTTTTTCTGTAAATGTAACCATATTTCCACAGATAAGTTCATTAGTCCTTTTATCTGTCTACTTAAAGCATCACAGAACATTTCCTTGATAATCATAATTTGGTTTTTTAATCTTCAGAGGGCTGCGGATTGTTTACTAGCTATTCTAAGGATTTGTGATAAAATGCTCATTTTTTCCTACCAGGTCATTTGGTATAGGTCCAGAAAGCATGTGAGAGGAGATGAGGCTTCTTTTTCTTTTCATTGTCCTCCTCCTATAACGCCCTCCTCTTCCTCCTCCATCTCTTCCACCCTGCCACTCTCTCATCTCCCTACCCAGGAGATTTTGCTGGGGTGCTGGAATATTGGGGAAGACTTGTAGACACATTTGAAGCTAAAAATCACTCATGATTCGAGAGACTTCTCGGGGCATACTTTGTCTAAAGAAATCAGAGCACTTTACTCCTTAAAATGTTCCAGTATTTGAACTTCTCTCTTTTTTTTTTAGATTTTATTTTATTTTTTAACTTTACAATATTGTATTGGTTTTGCCATATATTGAAATGAACTTCTCTATCTTAAGAAGTACTTATTTGCCCCTCCTACTTAGGGTTTCCTGACTCTAAGCGAGCTCCTTATGCAAGTCAAAACATCTTCCCAATTCTCTTGGTGACTCAATATTCAAGTAGTTTTGGTATGAATCGTGTCAGAGTCCTTTTGAAAATATAAATATATTTCAACCACCAGGTCTTTCCTGTCCAAACTGCTTACTTAGCTTGACAACTCTAACAGATTAGTCAAGCATCATTTGCCCTTCCAGGACAATGATTCCTCTGTGAGTTCTGTTGTATTAAGTACATAGTTATACCCCATTTAATAATAGGTTCCATAAGATTGCCTGGGTGGAAATCAGTCTTAGATTTCCAAGGTCTTCACTGGACTTTGTGTTTATGAATGAGGTCACTATTGACTTTTTACCTTTTCTGGCTTGGTGTAATTCGGTATTGATAAGTCACATGTCTTTCTTAGCTCATTGTCCAACACTCACTCTTAAATTCTTTCATAATTTTTGGGTAGAAGGTAAAATCACAGGTATTTATAATACCTGTATATAATAAATAATAAATAAGTAAATATAATAAATAATCACAGGTATTTATCTGTGCCCAATTTCCTAATGAATAAAACACTTAATATATTTTTTAGCAACTTGAATCTAGTAACTCAATATACAGTTTAAATGTTGAAATCATAAAATGAATACATCAAAACAAAAAAATAACTATTAGAGAATTCCTCCAATATACTGTTTTATATTTAGCATTCTTTTGAATGCTGTGGTTGGATTTCTTCTTTTCTTTGAAAAATTTTAAGAGTTCTTTTCATTACTGGCTATGATGTTCCTTGTAACATAGTTTCCAGATATTTTTCTGATCTGCCTAATTTCTATTTGCATCTGATCTCTCACATTTTGGAATTTTCCCTTTTCTCTCTTAATTTGGAAATATTTACATTTTATGCTTATTGCTTTACTCTCTATGAAGTCAGCTTGTACTGTAGCAATCTGCTGTTAAAGCATTTTTTTCTTTTCTTTTTTGCATTTGGCTTGTTTTTATGATTCAGGGCAAAAAATTCATCTTGGGCTTCTAATGCTGTATTTTAAAATAGTCTCCAGACTTCCTGTGGTTTATTTTATTTCAAACTATTCCTTTTTACCTTTTTTTTTTTTTTTATAATGGCCACATTTTCCTAGGCTTTCTTTCCTAAAATTGAATTATTTAATATGGCATTCCTTCTTTTGCCCAAATTCTGAACCTAATTGTTGTAAATAATGAGTAGACAGACTCAGGCACTCATGATACAGCCTACTACATCAATTCCTGCTCAATTCTGTCTAGACACTCTGAAATTTCAGTTTCACCAAGCAGATGTTTGTAATCTCTTGTATTCTTGGTTATTGCCTGTGGGAGAATGACAATATAAATTCACATGATCATTAATTTATCAAGTATTTTCACTTTCTTAATTGTTGTATACTATTCTGATTATTTTGCTTAAAATGGTTCCCTATAGCATTTAGAATAAAAGGTTTATATTCTTTAACAAACAAGGCCTTTGATAAGTTGGTCTCTAATTACATATCATCATTTACTTCCCACACAAACTCTTCCTTTGCTCTTCCAGTAAAGTTCTTTGTAATTGGTATAATTTCACAACTCTATACCTTCTCCCAGATCTTCTTGGAATACTTGTTCTATCTTCATGTATTCAGATGTAATCAAGATGTCCACTATAATCAAAACGGTATCTGTAGGCCATTTCTCAGTACATTGCAGGCAGATTCTTTACTGTCTGAGCCACCAGGGAAGCTAAATCACATATGTGTGTGCATGCGTGCTTTGGCTCAGTCATGTCTGACTCTTTGTGACCTTATGAACTGCAGCCTGCCAGGCTCCTCTGTTTATGGGAATTCTCTGGGCAAGGACACTGGAGTGGGTTGCCATGCTCTCCTCCAGAGGAACTTCCCGACCTGGGAATTGAAGTAGGGTCTCCTGGATTGCAGGTGGATTCTTTACTGGCTAAGCTACCAGGGAAGCCCTAAATTACATATGTATGTGTTAGTTGCTTAGTCATGTCCGACTCTTTGAGACCCCATGGACTGCAGCCCACTAGGCTCCTCTGTCCATGGAATAATCCAGGTCAAAATACTGGAGTGGGTTGCCATTCCCTTCTCCAGGGGATCTTCCCAACCCAGGGATCGAATCCGGGTCTTCCACATTACAGGCAGATTCCTTACCATCTAATCCCTTAAATTACATATAACTTTACCTAAATCTATGATCCTTTGCCTTCTCTGTAATTCTACTGTCTTGCCCTGTGTAAGTCCAGATGTGAGAGTCAGCATGTTGCTTGGAAACACAATAAAGACCATTCATACCAAGTGTCTGAGAATTTAATCATTTAATTGAAAATTTGGAATTCTAAGCAAGAGTCATGTTATTAAGGACTAAGATCACAATTACTTTCTTTCTTCATCCTTCATCACTCTTCTCTGTCTCTGACTCCATCTCTCTATTTCTATCTCTATCTCTTTTTCTCCCATACCTTCCTTCTCAAAAAAAAAGACAAAAATCTTTCCTTATTTCATACATTTTTGTAGTCTGACCTTACCTTCTATACAGACTTTTTTTATACTCTAAAAGGTGAAAGGTGAAGTCACTCAGTCGTGTCTGACTCTTTGCAACCCCATGGACTGTAGCCTACCAGGCTCCTCCATCCATGGGATTTTCCAGGCTAGAATACTGGTGTGGGTTGCCGTTTTCTTCTCCATTATACACTAAACAACTTAGCAAATGTATTCTTTTGCAATGATGTGCTTGCCCAACAGAAATCTTACTGAATAAAATCTTCTTCAGCTTATTACCTAACAGTAATTTTTAAAGTGCCCACAGCAATCTGGGGAATGTAGTAGACAGCATTTCTACAGTGGTGAAAGGGCAGATAAAATTTTTGCCTCTTGGAGTTTCTAATTTAGTGTGTCATCCAAACAGCCGTGCACTGTTACAGATTACTTGGTTTGGATCCCTAGTTGGATTTGGTGTCATTCCTATGGCTACCATGGCATCCAATACATACTTCTATTCCTACAGGTAACCATGAATTTTTATAATTGGTTATTTGTGGGTTAATTTCTACTAGTCTGTAAACTCAAAGGAAGGATGATGTCTTTCTTATTTCACTTTGCAATTCTCAGAGGTGAGTGTTGCACCTATATGTATGTGTAATGCTGTACTGAATAAGTATTGGATAAATATTTGGGTTTGTAGGAACTAATCATTTATATTTTCAGATTAGTTTCATTATTTTAGTGGACCATACTGCATTTTCATTACCATAATTTTATTATTAAATAAGAAATCCAGTGAACACTGCCTTGAACCTATGTACAAATATTAAACAAGGAACAGATGCTCAGGGAATACGTTATTCTTAATTTCTAATGTAAGTGAATTTTCACATTATTTTACTCATTTAAATAAGGTTTATATTGGATTCATAGTCCCCAAGTAGTATTTTTAGTGCTTTCCAGATGAAAGAATCCTTCTGTCCTCTCATATCCCATTTTTTTCAGAGTTTGGGATTTAGGAAGTCTTTATGAGAATCAAGAAACACTCATGGCTTCCATTGTTCCATAATGTAAGAATTTAGAAGGAATTCTGCCATGCTCTGAAGGCAATGCTGGTTGCGGACTGTAGCTCAGCTTTCCGTGAGTTTCCAAACTCAAAGGGCTAATTCAATAAGAATCACTGTAATAGGAAGAAAATTGCGTGCTAAAGTGTTCCGGGAGATGATGAAATCTCTTATCTTATTAATTTGGCAGTGCTGAGTTCCTCTTACGTAGAATGTAATTTCCTTTCTAAAAGAAAATGAGGCATCTGTTCCTACTCAGAACCAAATGGAGAATTCTTCATTCACCTCAGCAAGTCAGGGCTGTTCAGGGCTCACACTGTACTTCCTGCTCAGGATGTTTTATTCATACAAACTACTCAGTGTAGCTAGGGTTTCACATTATTTGTTGGACTAGTAAGCATTTGCCATTTCTCAAGTTCATTATGACTTTAAAAAAACTTTGATGAAAATGTATATATTTTAAAAATTTAACAAGATGGCTCATGGAATTCATTCAGTCCAAAGTTTTTTGAAAAAGTGTCACATATCGTATCAGGTATATCTATTTTTTGGGGGGGGCTCCCAATCTTTTCAACATTTTGTGGTTACCACAAGGACATTGCAGTCTTCTGAGTCTTGATGAAGCTAAAGATATATTTATAAAGTCACAGTCCAATTTTCTAATCCAGCATTTAAACAAGCACTGATTATTTATTTTTCCTCCCTCTCCTTTTAGAAAACTCTTGCTCAGAAATAAAACTTTTGCTCGCTTAACTAGATAAAACTAAACAAATTCCCAGCAATGTACTCACTTATTGAAACTGAGATTCCTATTCTTCATATGTCTCAAACAGCATATTTCTTTCTTTCCTTTGTCTATTTTTCTGATTTCTTGAATTGTTGAGAAAACTTTCAAGTACTTTTGAATTCACTGTTTTTAGAGTCTTGCATCACAACAACATGTTTCTTGCAGGGGAAGAATGTCTTTGAGAGTCTGCACCCATCTGGTTCGCAGATGAAAAATACAAGCACCAGATTTTTTGTTCCCCTTAATGATCTGGGAAAGAGATGGGACCTAAAATTCTACCCTGCTGATCCCTCATATAATAATCTCCATTACTGTGTCAAATTCTCCAGGAATTCAATTCTCCAGCTACCTGTTTTGTAAGGATGAAGCACACACTACCTATGACATTCCATTTGTAGGACATTTACCGTGGTGCTGTAATGTCTTCATTCTTTTCCATAGCCTAGCCACATCTTACTCCTTTTTCAAAGGCAAGGCTGGTTTAAGGTTTTTGTTTTTTTTCTCTTGTGAAGTCTTTCCTAGTTAAACTAACCTTCATGCATCTCTCTTTCATTGCCCAGAATGCTTGTTTCTGCACCAAATCATGGTGTATGTTGGTTTAAATGTTTCACAAGTGTTTGGTTCCTCGATCAGAGTGTAAATTGTTTGATAGCAAGATTCTTTTTGTTTTATTCTGTAAAGTGTAAGAGACAGTAAAAGAGACGCAATGGATAGTCAAGACCTCGTTGTTGAATAAATACTAATTAATGCCATTGAAGAAGCCTCATTCTAATAACAGAATGTGGGAGAGACTATATTAGGAAGGGATTAAGTTAGGAAAAAAATTGTAATGTATAATATTAACCTCAATTACAGGGCTGGGTCTAGCATTTACACAGGTGTCAACCCTGGGTGACCTTAATAAGAGGTCAGTGTGCTCTTCTTCTGGTGGTGCAACCTTCTAGCTAAGGCTCATAACAAGACAAAGGGAGTTTGGAATTAATTTCAGCTCCCATTGGGCCCCTCAGTTGGAGCTTTGTGAAGTGTTCAAAATGCAAATGATACATAGCAGCCCTCCAGATAGTGGCACAGATGATGTATGGAAGTAGAGGAAGTTTGGTAGTTTAGGAAGTGCCTACACTGTGTGATTTACTCTGTGTGGCATAAAGCTAGAGCCTATGAACCCAGGACATTTTATGAGTTACGTGCTGGAAGAGAGTTGTGAGTAGCTGTGGCTGTTGCAAAAAAGATTTATTTAAGAAGGTAGGTTTTAAAATAGCTGTAGAAATATTTGAGATCGAAAAGACCAGAGATAGGTAGGAAAGTAAGGGAGCAGTAGGTGAGGTTTGTAGGGTGTGAGCAACAGAGTGAAGAAAATGACACAGTGCTGAAGGTGTGGGTGCATTTGCTACTGGGGTCGAGTGCAACCAAGGGCTATGGCTCAGATTCAGCAAAGGTGACATGGTTGAGTGCCGTCGAGGAAGACAGTTTTAGAAGCTGCATTTAAAATAGGTTGCAGGGCATCAATAGTATTAAAAAATTTACAAGATGTCTATGGTATTGAAAGCAGAAAGAAAAGGGTGAAAGGATGTTGCTGAACCATGAAGGACGCTGGGATTCTTGGCCTCCAGGGGAGAAGAATTCAATCCGGGGCCAGAGACGAGGCTTGATTGCTCAGAGCTTTTGTGTAATAGAGTTTTAGCAAAGTATAAAAGGGATAGAGAAGCTTCTGACATAGACATCAGAAGGGGGCAGAAAGAGGACCCTCTTGCTAGTGTTAGCAATGGAGTTATATACTTTTTAATTACTTATTACAGTGAATCAAAAGAATGTCTGTAAAGGTTGTAAAGACCTTACTAGATAGACCTACTCCCGTAATTTACATTTTAAGATTACAGGATTAGCCAGAAGTTTTTTTCTAGAAACTGTCCTCAAGCAGGATACATTATTGTGATATAATCCTCACAAATGTAGAGGAAGAAAAAAAAGTTTGTTCTTTCTTCCTCCTTGAGAATTCCAGACCCCTCTCTCCTTGGGGACCCCTGGTCTTCTTATCAACCTGCCTAGGAAGTGACTCTCTCAAGGGCAGTGATTAAGATAAAGTATAGAGAAAAATTTCTGGTTGACTCTATGTGGGTATAAAGTCTGAGGATGTGTGCTCTGAAAGTTGAGGAGATAGAATGGATAGTAATGACTTAAATTATTATTCTATTCGGATATTCATGAATGTAAAAATAATTATTACTGTTTTGGGAGTACTGGTTATCGAGTTCTTAATATGTGCACTCGATTATTAAGCATTCTTAAAGCATAACAGTATTGAACTGGCATTCAAAAATATGATCTCCCAGGTATAGGCTTAAAGTATTCATTTTTAATAAAGGATCATTTGTTTTCCTTAATTGAAAATCTGCTTATAATTTTAATGGCATAAACTATCTTCAAAAATTACTCACACTCTAAAATTCGGTGGTCTTATGGGAATGTTTCCCAAAGAATAGAATATTGGTCTATAATGATACACAGGATAATTTCAGGTAGCCCACATTTTATATTTTGCAGTTATGTGTTTCTATGTATGTTAGAAAAAAAACTGTATAGCTTATCAAATCTGAGGTTTGTTTAGAACTAAGTTTAAAAATTTAAAGCTTAAAAAATAGAAGAGTCAAATTAAAATAAATTTTAATGGAAAATACACAGAAATAATGGTTTGTAATATAAACAAGTACAGAAAATTTTTGATTATGGTGAACTAGTTGACTGACAAAGGGGAAATACTGATCTATAGTTTACTTATTTCATAAATTTTAAGCATGTATCTCAAGAATAAGAATAAAAGGAAATCAGGGGTAATTATAAATGTTTAGCCTGGAGGAGCAGAGAAGGCAATGGCACCCCACTCCAGAAGTCTTGCCTGGAAAATCCCATGGATGGAGAAGCCTGGTGGGCTGCAGTCCATGGGGTCGCGAAGAGTCAGACACGACTGAGTGACTTCACTTTCACTTTTCACTTTCATGCATTGGAGAAGGAAATGGCAACCCACTCCAGTGTTCTTGCCTGGAGAATCCTGGGGATGGGGGAGCCTGGTGGGCTGCCATCTATGGGGTTGCACAGAGTCGGACATGACTGAAGCGACTTAGAAACAGCAGCCTGGAGGAGGGCATGGCAATCCGTTCCAGTATTCTTGCCCAGAGAATCCCCATCGACAGAGGAGCCTGGTGGGCTACAGTCCACAGGGCTGCAAAGAATCAGATTGACTGGGTGACTAAGCACAGCATAGCACATAAATGCTTAGACATATTTAGTTGAAAGGAAAACTTGTAATAGAAAGAATTTTACTATTTTAAGGAAATTTTTGGTTTAAAGTTATTTTCATTGTAAAGCAATCATCCTCCACTTAAAAAAAATAAAGTTATTTTCAATCACCAAAACATTTTAAATAGTTTTAATTTAAATCTTTTAGAACAGTTTGTATATATTCCAATTGTAGACTGTCATCTCTATGCAATGTTTTTAATATTTACATAAATTAGGGGAAAATTTAGCTGTCACTTATATCAAATTTATATAATCTGTTAGCATAAACCATAAGAGATTCCAGAAAAATTTGATAGTATCCATAAAACATCTCAATTTTTTCCTTACTATCACAAAGCTTAATTTGTGGTCTTTAGTCTTTGACGTAAACTTCATTATGAAATCAAGCAAGTGAAATCTATTGCACAACTGTATTTCTTTACATTTAGAAGATATGGCTTCACTACTAAGCTCTATAATCTCTTTGATCCAAGTAACTGACCACTTGACTTTGTCTACAGGTCAGCATTTACCTTAAGAATCCAGAGGAAATTTAGCCGTGAATTTGTTCACTCTTTCCCTGCAGCACTGATAAATTTCAAGAATCCAGGGGAAAGTTGAGAGATGAGACTATGTAAACTATAAAGATTGCTTTAACCGTGTAACCCAAGTGACTATGTAAACTTATTTTATTTATTGCGTGAAATGAGACCATTAACCAGAGCCATAAATAAATTATCCTAGACAGCTGGACATTCTACTGTATATCAGTGACATCAGCTCAGTTCAGTTCAGTTCAGTCGCTCAGTCGTGTCTGACTCTTTGCGACCCCGTGAATCGCAGCACGCCAGGCCTCGCTGTCCATCACCAACTCCTGGAGTTCACTCAGACCCACGTCCATCGAGTCAGTGATGCCATCCAGCCATCTCATCCTCTGTCGTCCCCTTCTCCTCCTGCCTAGTTGTTGGCTAAAGTAATAGAAAAAACACACCTTCTGCAGTCATATTAATAAGCCTTTGAAAACTGACTCTTTAGTACTTTGGGGAAATCATTTGCCTCTGTGAGTCCCAGTCCTTTTATCTGTAAAATGGGGAAAGAGGAAAATAATTTCTATCTCAAATAGTTGTGAGCATTTATCAAATAACATCTGAAAAATGCATTGAAAAAAATAAAGTTAATAAGTAATTCTTATGATTACTGATGACCTTGATACTCTAAATTAAGCAATATCTTCTTTGTTCTGTTGCACACTATAGTTCCACACTAAACCACCTGGAATCTTTAGCTCATGTTACTTATCTCCCATGTCTGCCTGCCAATCTTGTTTTAATTCTTAGACTGTTTCACTTTCAGCATATCTCTATGGTAAGGAGTACATCTGACTGTATTATAGTTCTTTTCAATAAAACAATGATGATTTATGATTAAAAATATTTTAAAATATCAAATGGGCAAAGTATGCTTTTTAGTACATTTTAGAATAGGATATTTGAATCTTTATTCATTAACAAGTAATATTTTTCTAGTGATTAGTAGAGTGCAGTACTTTCCTTCACACAACTTATCTTAATCAATTTGAGGTAAGCATTATTAAACCTGTTTTTTGAATTGGAAGAATTAAGACTTAGAAAAATAAATAACTTACTGAAGGTGTCCCTGTTAGTATTTTCTAGAGCTGGATCTTTAGATGTCAGAAATGATTTTTCCTAGTATACATTAAAACTCTACAATGGGAAATAATACTTAATAAAAACAAGGGGAAAGGGAGTATGAATATTTAAAGCTCTGACACTATAGCATGATGCATTTAAAGCAAAGATAAACTTCCCCATTCTTTCCCTTCCTTTTTGTATACATGTTCAGTGGCTCAGATGGTAAAGAATCCTCCTGCAGTACAGGAGACTTGAGTTTGATCCCTGGGTCTGGAAGATCCCATGGAGAAGGGAATGGCTACCCACTCTAATATTCTTGCCTGGGAAATTCCATGGACAGAGGAACCTGGTGGGCTACAGTCCATGGGGTTGCAAAGAGATGGACAGGACTGAGTGACTAAGCACACACACATACAGTTTCTATATTCTTATCACCATGGACAGAGGAGCCTGGCAGGCTACAGTCCAAGGGTCACAGAGAGTCACACATGTCTGAGCAATTAGGCACAAGCACATACATAACATTTCTGTATCCTTATCATTAGCTTTGTTGAATTTCAGTGGTATCTCTGTGTTTAGCTATCTGTTCTACAAGCAATTTTGTTTGTTCTAAAAACAGTCTATACTTCATAATAATGTGCCAAATGTGTCTCCAGGCTTAAACGCTATTGATGTTCAGAATAGTCCTCTAATCTGTTCCACAGAAGAAATAAAAGAAGGTGAAGGCAACTTGGCCCTCAGGAAAGAGCTCTAGAATGGGACTCAGAAGACTGTGTTCCTCTTTGATGGCTTGGGCATGATTTTTATGTTTTAATGATCTGGAATATTTTTGTGTTTCTCTTTATTCTATATGGTTCTCTAAGTCAATGATCCCTACCTGAATTTCACAGGCTGAATGGGCCGGCTTATATGTTTTGTTTGGACCACATGGTGTTTTTTTTTTTTTTTTTTTAAAACTCTTTGAATTATGAAACTACCATTCGAAAATTGAGAGATGTCACACACAAGTGCTGATTTCCAGAGTCGCTTTAAAATGTATCATGTCTGAGAAACCGTGGCCCCGTGTTGTTCATGTATCAGTCACTTTGCATCGAATGGTGGTTGAAACCTTGGTGAGGATTGAACACTGAGAGGCCAGTTCAGGCTTCACCCCACATGCACGGTTTTTTCACATAGTCTTGAACCCGTGACTAGCACATTGGGAAAACAAAAGGTTGTCTATGACATATGTTTTTTAAGTAAAATGAGAAAAAGTACATTTCTCAATGCAAAGGAGAAATATCCCTATTTACTTGATCTGCAAAGTGTCACTGCAGCAAAATAATACCACTTAAAATTTTAATGCAGAATAAGCCCTGTCCACTAAATTTGTAGGTTTGCCCTAATCCTTGGTTCTCCAGTGAGGATCAGAACAAAATGTCTTCCTTCCTGCCACTTCTATAAAATGACTCTATAAAGTATTATGACCTAACATGGAGTTCGGATTTTTGTGTGGCCTTAACGTATATACTATTATTATATGGTCAGGTTTTAAATCTTTAGAAGACATCTCTAATGTCATATTTTTTCATGACAATTTTTGTAAATCCTGAACATGTTATTTTGTGTAAATGGCTAATGAAAATAATGTATTCATGATCCATGAACTGAATTTACTGCTATATTTAAAGCACTATATTTGTATTTCTTGGTTGCAAAGATCAGTCTAGTTAGTTTTATTCAGAAAGGAAATGAATAAAGACAACATTTATTAAAATTGTAGAATATAGATTTCTGGTATGCTAAATATAGAGAATATGGATTTAGCATTATATTTGGCATTTATCTTCTGTTTTTAAAATGATGAATGTTATGATAAACTAGAAAGTTTGAGCAATTAACAGTTAAAATGAAAATAAAGCCCAAATTATAAATAGCTGGAAGTGAAGCAAGCTTATAGTTTACTATGTTTTACTGATTGAACTAAATTAGATATATTTGACAAGACAATGGACTTATGGCAGGAACAACAACAAAAAGATTATAATTACCTGGAAAAGGTGGGGAGGATTTAAATCAAGTTTTAAGTATAAAAATAAGTATGTTTTTTAGTCGCAAGTTGTGTCCAAATCTTTTGTGATCCCATGTATTAGGGCCTGTCAGGTTCTTCTGTCCATGCGCTTTTCCAGGCAAGAATATTGGAGCAGGTTGCCACCCCTTCTCCAGGAGATCTTCTTAACCCAGTGATTGGACCTGCATCTCCTATATTGGCAAGTGGATTCTTTACCCCTGAGCCACAAGTTCAGTTCAGTTCAGTTCAGTTGCTCAGTCGTTTCTGACTCTTTGCGATCCCATGAACCACAGCATGCCAGGCCTCCCTGTCCATTACCAACTCCTGGAGTCCACCCAAACCCATGTCCATTGAGCCGATGATGCCATATAACCATCTCATCCTCTGTTGTCCCCTTTTCCTCCTGCCCTCAATCTTTCCCAGCATCAGGGTCATTTTCAGTGAGTCAGCTCTTCGCATCAGGTGACCAAACTATTGGAGTTTCAGCTTCAACATCAGTCCTTCCAATGAACACCCAGGACTGATCTCCTTCAGAATGGACTGGTTGGATTTCCTTGCAGCCCAAGGGACTCTCAAGAGTCTTCTCTAACACCACAGTTCAAAAGCATCAATTCTTCAGTGCTCAGCTTTCTTTATAGTCCAACTCTCACATCCATACCTGACCACTGGAAAAACCATAGCCTTGACTAGACAGACCTTTGTAGACAAAGTAATGTCTCTGCTTTTCAATATGCTATCTAGGTTGGTCATAACTTTCCTTCCAAGGAGTAAGCATCTTTTAATAGCAACAAGGGATAACCACAATAAGTATAGTATAAAAAAATTTTTTAAGTATATAAAATAAATCAGGTTTAGCAATTTGACCACCTACCTTCCCCAGTGTCACTGAGTAACTGTCAGTATCATAAATTTTACCATGTTTTTGCATAATTGTCTGTATATATAAATAAAAAAACACAGATTTTTATCTTGTTTATGCATGTTTAATATTAGGTGTATATATTTGTATTTATGAAAAATTACAGTTGCCTGAGTCTAAATAACCATTTATATAAAATAAAATATCTCTAAATACAATAGAAAAAGCTGTGAAAATAAGAGAAGTGAAAAGCAAAGGAGAAAAGGAAAGATATACCCATCTGAATGCAGAGTTCCAAACAATATCAAGGAGAGATAAGAAAGCCTTCCTCAGTGATCAGTGCAAAGAAATAGAGGAAAACAATAGACTGGGAAAGACTAGAGATCTCTTCAAGAAAATTAGAGATACCAAGGGAACATTTCATGCAAAGATGGACTTGATAAAGGACAGAAATGGTATGGACCTAACAGAAGCAGAAGATATTAAGAAGAGGTGGCAAGAATACACAGAAGAGCTGTACAAAAAAGATCTTCATGACCCAGATAATCATGATGTTGTGGAGCCAGACATCCTGGAATGTGAAGTCAAGTGGGCCGTAGGAAGCATCACTACAAACAAAGCAAGTGGAGGTGATGGAATTCCAGTTGAGCTATTCCAAATCATAAAACATGATACCATGAAAGTGCTGCACTCAATATGCCAGCAAATTTGGAAAACTCAGCAGTGGCCACAGGACTGGAAAAGGTCAGTTTTCATTCCAATCCCAAAGAAAGGCAATGCCAAAGAATGCTCAAGCTACCATACAATTGCACTCATTTCACACGCTGGTAAAGTAATGCTCAAAATTTTCCAAGCCAGGCTTCAGCAATACGTGAACCATGAACTTCCAGATGTTCAAGCTGGTTTTAGAAAAAGCAGAGGAACCAGAGATCAAATTGCCAACATCCACTGGATCATCAAAAAGCAAGAGAGTTCCAGAAAAACATCTATTTCTGCTTTATTGACTATGCCAAAGCCTTTGACTGTGTGGATCACAATAAACTGGACAACTCTGAAAGAGATGGGACTACCAGACCACCTGACCTGCCTCTTGAGAAGTTGGTATGCAGGTCAGGAAGCAACAGTTAGAACTGGACATGGAACAACAGACTGGTTCCAAATAGGAAAAGGAGTACGTCAAGGTTGTATATTGTCACCCTGCTTATTTAACTTATATAGAGTACATTGTGAGAAACACTGGGCTGGATGAAGCACAGGCTGGAATCAAGATTGCTGGGAGAAATCTCAATAACCTCAGATATGCAGATGACACCACCCTTATGGCAGAAAGTGAAGAAGAACTAAAGAGCCTCTTGATGAAAGTGAAACAGGAGGGTGAAAAAGTTGGCTTAAAGCTCAACATTCAGAAAACGAAGATCATGGCATCCGGTCCCATCACTTTGTGGCAAATAGATGGGGAAACAGTGGAAACAGTGGCTGACTTTTTTGGAGTGGGGGCTCCAAAATCACTGCAGATGGTGATTGCAGCCATGAAATTAAAAGATGCTTACTCCTTGGAAGGAAACTTATGACCAACCTAGACAGCATATTAAAAAGCAGAGACATTACTTTGCCAACAAAGGTCCATCTAGTCAAAGCTGTGGTTTTTCCAGTAGTCATGTATGGATGTGAGAGCTGGACTATAAAGAAAGCTGAGCACCAAAGAATTGATGCTTTTGACCTGTTGTGTTGGAGAAGACTCTTAAGAGTCCCTTGGACTGAAAGGAGATCCAACCAGTCCATCCTAAAGGAGATCAGTCCTGGGTTTTCATTGGAAGGACTGATGTTGAAGCTGAAACTCTAATACTTTGGCCACCTAATGCGAAGAGCTGACTCTGGGAAAGATTGAGGATAGGAGAAGGGAACGACAGAGGATGAGATGATTGGATGGCATCACCTTCTCAATGGACATGAGCTTGAGTAAACTCCTGAACTTGGTGATGGACAGGGAGGCCTGGCATGCTTCAGTTCATGGGGTCGCAAGGAGTTGGACACGACTGAGTGACTGAACTGAACTGAACAGAAACACAGTACACAGTATGAAACTATGTTATATATGTGTGTGTATGTATGTGTGTATATGTATGTATGATTATATATACACATATAATGATATGTATGACATAGGGATTTTACTAGATATTTTTACATGAATGTCAAAGCATTAGTCACTCAGCTGTGTCTGACTCTTTGTGACCCCATGGTGTGTAGCCTGTCAGGCTCCTCTGTCTCGAAATTCTCCAACAAGAATATCTGAGTAGGTAGCCATTTTTTTCCCAGGGGATCTTCTCAACTCAGGGATCAAACCTGGGTTTCTTGCATTAAAGGCAGATTCTTTACTATCTGAGCCACCAGGGAAGCCCTATTTTTACACAAAAGTGAAAAGTGAAAGTGAAGTCACTCAGTCGTGTCAGACTCTTTGCGACCCTATGGTCTGTGGCCTACCAGGCTCCTCCGTCCATGGGATTTTCCAGGCAAGGATACTGAGCAGGTTGCTGTTTCCTTCTCCAGGAGATCTTCCCGACCCAGGGATTGAACCCAGGTCTCCCGCATTGTAGGCAGCTGCTTTACCATCTGAGCTACCAGGGAAGTCTATTTTTACATACATAATAGTAATATTTCTATTAGAAGATACTTCTGAATTCAATGGAAACTTCTGGTTTGCAGAACAATGTGTTGGTTTTTCATATACAAATTAATTTCTTGTGAAATTATACCACATAAGTTAACATTTAGAGAAATAAATCTATGAATATAGATTGAGTTAACCATCAAGATTCTGGCCTTTCAGTGCTGAGAAGCCAGAGCTTGAGTCATGACCCTATCTCAGCAAGTCTCATGCTACCAATCATTCTGTACTAATATCCGACTACATCCTGTCCAGAAAATGAATGTGGCTGAGAAAAAAATGTATGATCAAATAAAACTTGTTTCTATGCTGATTTTTCATTCTTCATAAAAGCTAAAACCAACCATGCAGTCTGATTTCAAATCCAGGATCTATCACTTCGAGGCGTGGGAATCTTGGTAATGGGGCAAATTGTTTAATTACTATGACCTACTATGAGTTACCTACTGGGGGTAAAAGTATGTTTAGGATTAAATGAGATCAAGAGTATAAAACAGTTTGGATAGTCCTTAGCACATATTGAATATTCAATAAATATGAGCCCCTATCGCTATTTCTAGTGCTACATTACCGTGGCTATCATTTTAACTAAAGTCCTTTGAACCTGAATTGTCTTTTAATAACTCTTAGAAAATCAAAAAAAGATTAGCATCAAAATGCTGAGCCACCAGTTCTTTGTCATTAATCCAGAAATTTCCTAAGTGTGTGTAGGTATGGCCATAGTGTTTGGCATTGTTGGAAGCTGCAACGATTGAAATATTTTAGCCTGCAGATTATTATGAACAATAAACTTCCAAGTGGAATACTACCTTGGGTTTCCCAGTTCACTGTTTGTAACCAATATTTATGACATGGAAGAGTAGAATTTGTTAGAAATCATTATAGTACTTCATTTACAAGCTTAGGTAATGTTTCTCTTACCGGGTACCCTGCAGCTTCATGGAGAATTGAAAATACTTGGGTGCTGTTCAGAACACTGTATGTGGCAATGTTTTGTCCAAAAATATCTTCTTAATAAATTACATGTTGCATATTATTATCCAAGTTTGAGAAGAAAATAATTTCTAAAGGGGTTGAGGTAGGTTCTGTTTTTACTCTTGGGTGATTTGGATTAGAGACTATTTTTAAATTAAGCTAGTACTTTACTATTTGACTTCAGCCATAAATGTCAGTGGAAATGGAAAATAGAAATAGGAGAACAAAAATAAAAATTACTTTATTATATATAAAGATTCATTATATACAATTATATGTATATTCCAGCTAACCCTAGATTGTGGAGCTGAAGATATGTTCTAAGGGCAAAGTGACTTTCCGAAACTTTTAAACTAATGCTTCTTATAACTTCCCAGATTGTACTAATTTCATGTGGTTAATAACACATGTAGGAGTTAGTATTTTTACTAATAATGGAATAATTGGGACTAGGGAAATTTCATTTTATAAATCTTAAAACTGATTATCCACACCACTTCCTTCTTTATAGATAGGCTTAAGACATATAAATGGAGATTTTGCATTGCCATTTATTATATAATTTGCCTCACTTTCCTGAAATGTGCCCTTTATTTCTTGGTATTTGGCAGCTCCCAAATTCTAAAAGGATGTTTTTATGTAGTTTTTTTTTTAACTCTGTGATTTCTCAAATTTAAATTTGCTTTCTGCAACACTGTTGAAAATGATGCACTCCACCACATTCCAGCAAGTTTTGGAGAGATTATTATGTTTCTTTGTCAACTATTTTGATAGAATAATTTTCAATCTCAAGATATAATTACTATCAACTCTGTAAAGACTACTGGCTGGTGAGAGATTAAGTTCTAAGTGAGTGACTTTTGGAACAGAATGGAGGGCTAGAAGTATTTATAACTCTCAGATCAGTATGGAGAGAAAGGTAGATCTAGGAATCTTTCTTGATACCAAAGAACATTGATGAGCATATCATTTCCAGTATTTGTTTCTGTTTTTATTAGTCAAAGAAGAGCTTTCAGGAATGGTGAAGCAAGCCTACATGGCTGTGTCCTCACTAGACTGTAAGGTCTATAAAGGCAGGGGAGTGATTTCCTATGCATCTCCTCAGTCTCTTATTCAGAAACAGACACCTAAACGATGAATTAGTCAATCCACTCTTGGAGGCAGGACAAACTGCTCCTGAAAATCCTGTCTTGTAAGAAACATCACTTCTGAACTCCTCTGGCTCTGTCTCCAATCTTTGGCTTCCCATGGCCTCTCTAGTTTCTTTCTCTTTTTCTCTCCTCTGTCCTTAGGCTGAACCCTCCTCAGTTCATACTAGGACCAGAATAATGACCTGGTTTGCTGCCTGGAATCTTTCTCTCCTCTGTGATTCTCCCTGTTTAC